>NW_027645594.1:0-50000 GCF_949357685.1 Gobio gobio | reverse complement strand
CACCCACCACCTTACAAGACACACCCTAGTCCTAACTCAAGGTGCTGACTTGGGGTGAACAGTCCTCTCTTCAGAAATAGCCAGTAAGTCCCGCCCAGAGTGCTGCACCAGAGCTAGGAGCCAATACGACAAAAAGGCCAATTCATCACAGATTTCGTATTTTAAAATAATTATATCTGGGTATTAGTTTTACTTTGTCATTTGAACGTGTATTTGACATTGTTTCATTACAAATGTAACTATATTTCAGATATTAGCTTCTTTAAAAAAAAAGTAATAATTGTCCCATCGATTTAGGCAATCTAGGGTGTGGCCTGTGTCCCACCCACCACCTTACAAGACACACCCTAGTCCTAACTCAAGGTGCTGACTTGGGGTGAACAGTCCTCTCTCCCAAAATGGGCAGTAAGTCCCGCCCAGAGTGCTGCACCAGAGCTAGGAGCCAATACGACAAAAAGGCCAATTCATCACAGATTTCGTATTTTAAAATAATTATATCTGGGTATTAGTTTTACTTTGTCATTTGAACGTGTATTTGACATTGTTTCATTACAAATGTAACTATATTTCAGATATTAGCTTCTTTTATTAAAAAAAAAGAATTGTCCCGTCGATTTTTGGCAATCTAGGGTGTGGCCTGTGTCCCACCCACCACCTTACAAGACACACCCTAGTCCTAACTCAAGGTGCTGACTTGGGGTGATTAGTCCTCTCTCCCAAAATGGGCAGTAAGTCCCGCCCAGAGTGCTGCACCAGAGCTAGGAGCCAATACGACAAAAAGGCCAATTCATCACAGATTTCGTATTTTAAAATAATTATATCTGGGTATTAGTTTTGCTTTGTCATTTGAACGTGTATTTGACTGTTTCATTACAAATGTAACTATATTTCAGATATTAGCTTCTTTAAAAAAAAAGTAATAATTGTCCCATCGATTTTAGGCAATCTAGGGAGTGGCCTGTGTCCCACCCACCACCTTACAGGACACACCCTAGTCCTAACTCAAGGTGCTGACTTGGGGTGAACAGTCCTCTCTCCCAAAATGGGCAGTAAGTCCCGCCCAGAGTGCTGCACCAGAGCTAGGAGCCAATACGACAAAAAGGCCAATTCATCACAGATTTCGTATTTTAAAATAATTATATCTGGGTATTAGTTTTGCTTTGTCATTTGAACGTGTATTTGACATTGTTCCATTACAAATGTAACTATATTTCAGATATTAGCTTCTTTAAAAAATTTTTAAAAAATTGTCCCGTCGATTTTTGGCAATCTAGGGAGTGGCCTGTGTCCCACCCACCACCTTACAAGACACACCCTAGTCCTAACTCAAGGTGCTGACTTGGGGTGAACAGCCATCTCTCCCAAAATGGGCAGTAAGTCCCGCCCAGAGTGCTGCACCAGAGCTAGGAGCCAATACGACAAAAAGGCCAATTCATCACAGATTTCGTATTTTAAAATAATTATATCTGGGTATTAGTTTTGCTTTGTCATTTGAACGTGTATTTGACTGTTTCATTACAAATGTAACTATATTTCAGATATTAGCTTCTTTAAAAAAAAAGTAATAATTGTCCCATCGATTTTAGGCAATCTAGGGAGTGGCCTGTGTCCCACCCACCACCTTACAGGACACACCCTAGTCCTAACTCAAGGTGCTGACTTGGGGTGAACAGTCCTCTCTCCCAAAATGGGCAGTAAGTCCCGCCCAGAGTGCTGCACCAGAGCTAGGAGCCAATACGACAAAAAGGCCAATTCATCACAGATTTCGTATTTTAAAATAATTATATCTGGGTATTAGTTTTGCTTTGTCATTTGAACGTGTATTTGACATTGTTCCATTACAAATGTAACTATATTTCAGATATTAGCTTCTTTTATTAAAAAAAAAGAATTGTCCCGTCGATTTTTGGCAATCTAGGGAGTGGCCTGTGTCCCACCCACCACCTTATAAGACACACCCTAGTCCTAACTCAAGGTGCTGACTTGGGGTGAACAGTCCTCTCTCCCAAAATGGGCAGTAAGTCCCGCCCAGAGTGCTGCACCAGAGCTAGGAGCCAATACGACAAAAAGGCCAATTCATCACAGATTTCGTATTTTAAAATAATTATATCTGGGTATTAGTTTTGCTTTGTCATTTGAACGTGTATTTGACATTGTTCCATTACAAATGTAACTATATTTCAGATATTAGCTTCTTTTATTAAAAAAAAGAATTGTCCCGTCGATTTTTGGCAATCTAGGGAGTGGCCTGTGTCCCACCCACCACCTTACAAGACACACCCTAGTCCTAACTCAAGGTGCTGACTTGGGGTGAACAGTCATCTCTCCCAAAATGGGCAGTAAGTCCCGCCCAGAGTGCTGCACCAGAGCTAGGAGCCAATACGACAAAAAGGCCAATTCATCACAGATTTCGTATTTTAAAATAATTATATCTGGGTATTAGTTTTGCTTTGTCATTTGAACGTGTATTTGACATTGTTCCATTACAAATGTAACTATATTTCAGATATTAGCTTCTTTTATTAAAAAAAAAGAATTGTCCCGTCGATTTTTGGCAATCTAGGGAGTGGCCTGTGTCCCACCCACCACCTTACAAGACACACCCTAGTCCTAACTCAAGGTGCTGACTTGGGGTGAACAGCCATCTCTCCCAAAATGGGCAGTAAGTCCCGCCCAGAGTGCTGCACCAGAGCTAGGAGCCAATACGACAAAAAGGCCAATTCATCACAGATTTCGTATTTTAAAATAATTATATCTGGGTATTAGTTTTGCTTTGTCATTTGAACGTGTATTTGACATTGTTTCATTACAAATGTAACTATATTTCAGATATTAGCTTCTTTTATTAAAAAAAAAGAATTGTCCCGTCGATTTTTGGCAATCTAGGGTGTGGCCTGTGTCCCACCCACCACCTTACAAGACACACCCTAGTCCTAACTCAAGGTGCTGACTTGGGGTGAACAGTCCTCTCTTCAGAAATAGCCAGTAAGTCCCGCCCAGAGTGCTGCACCAGAGCTAGGAGCCAATACGACAAAAAGGCCAATTCATCACAGATTTCGTATTTTAAAATAATTATATCTGGGTATTAGTTTTGCTTTGTCATTTGAACGTGTATTTGACATTGTTCCATTACAAATGTAACTATATTTCAGATATTAGCTTCTTTTATTAAAAAAAAAGAATTGTCCCGTCGATTTTTGGCAATCTAGGGAGTGGCCTGTGTCCCACCCACCACCTTATAAGACACACCCTAGTCCTAACTCAAGGTGCTGACTTGGGGTGAACAGTCCTCTCTCCCAAAATGGGCAATAAGTCCCGCCCAGAGTGCTGCACCAGAGCTAGGAGCCAATACGACAAAAAGGCCAATTCATCACAGATTTCGTATTTTAAAATAATTATATCTGGGTATTAGTTTTGCTTTGTCATTTGAACGTGTATTTGACTATTTCATTACAAATGTAACTATATTTCAGATATTAGCTTCTTTTATTAAAAAAAAAGAATTGTCCCGTCGATTTTTGGCAATCTAGGGTGTGGCCTGTGTCCCACCCACCACCTTACAAGACACACCCTAGTCCTAACTCAAGGTGCTGACTTGGGGTGAACAGTCCTCTCTCCCAAAATGGGCAATAAGTCCCGCCCAAAGTGCTGCACCAGAGCTAGGAGCCAATACGACAAAAAGGCCAATTCATCACAGATTTCGTATTTTAAAATAATTATATCTGGGTATTAGTTTTACTTTGTCATTTGAACGTGTATTTGACATTGTTTCATTACAAATGTAACTATATTTCAGATATTAGCTTCTTTTATTAAAAAAAAAGAATTGTCCCGTCGATTTTTGGCAATCTAGGGAGTGGCCTGTGTCCCACCCACCACCTTACAAGACACACCCTAGTCCTAACTCAAGGTGCTGACTTGGGGTGAACAGCCATCTCTCCCAAAATGGGCAGTAAGTCCCGCCCAGAGTGCTGCACCAGAGCTAGGAGCCAATACGACAAAAAGGCCAATTCATCACAGATTTCGTATTTTAAAATAATTATATCTGGGTATTAGTTTTACTTTGTCATTTGAACGTGTATTTGACATTGTTTCATTACAAATGTAACTATATTTCAGATATTAGCTTCTTTAAAAAAAAAGTAATAATTGTCCCATCGATTTAGGCAATCTAGGGTGTGGCCTGTGTCCCACCCACCACCTTACAAGACACACCCTAGTCCTAACTCAAGGTGCTGACTTGGGGTGAACAGTCCTCTCTCCCAAAATGGGCAGTAAGTCCCGCCCAGAGTGCTGCACCAGAGCTAGGAGCCAATACGACAAAAAGGCCAATTCATCACAGATTTCGTATTTTAAAATAATTATATCTGGGTATTAGTTTTGCTTTGTCATTTGAACGTGTATTTGACTGTTTCATTACAAATGTAACTATATTTCAGATATTAGCTTCTTTAAAAAAAAAGTAATAATTGTCCCATCGATTTTAGGCAATCTAGGGAGTGGCCTGTGTCCCACCCACCACCTTACAGGACACACCCTAGTCCTAACTCAAGGTGCTGACTTGGGGTGAACAGTCCTCTCTCCCAAAATGGGCAGTAAGTCCCGCCCAGAGTGCTGCACCAGAGCTAGGAGCCAATACGACAAAAAGGCCAATTCATCACAGATTTCGTATTTTAAAATAATTATATCTGGGTATTAGTTTTGCTTTGTCATTTGAACGTGTATTTGACATTGTTCCATTACAAATGTAACTATATTTCAGATATTAGCTTCTTTAAAAAATTTTTAAAAAATTGTCCCGTCGATTTTTGGCAATCTAGGGAGTGGCCTGTGTCCCACCCACCACCTTACAAGACACACCCTAGTCCTAACTCAAGGTGCTGACTTGGGGTGAACAGCCATCTCTCCCAAAATGGGCAGTAAGTCCCGCCCAGAGTGCTGCACCAGAGCTAGGAGCCAATACGACAAAAAGGCCAATTCATCACAGATTTCGTATTTTAAAATAATTATATCTGGGTATTAGTTTTGCTTTGTCATTTGAACGTGTATTTGACTGTTTCATTACAAATGTAACTATATTTCAGATATTAGCTTCTTTAAAAAAAAAGTAATAATTGTCCCATCGATTTTAGGCAATCTAGGGAGTGGCCTGTGTCCCACCCACCACCTTACAGGACACACCCTAGTCCTAACTCAAGGTGCTGACTTGGGGTGAACAGTCCTCTCTCCCAAAATGGGCAGTAAGTCCCGCCCAGAGTGCTGCACCAGAGCTAGGAGCCAATACGACAAAAAGGCCAATTCATCACAGATTTCGTATTTTAAAATAATTATATCTGGGTATTAGTTTTGCTTTGTCATTTGAACGTGTATTTGACATTGTTCCATTACAAATGTAACTATATTTCAGATATTAGCTTCTTTTATTAAAAAAAAAGAATTGTCCCGTCGATTTTTGGCAATCTAGGGAGTGGCCTGTGTCCCACCCACCACCTTATAAGACACACCCTAGTCCTAACTCAAGGTGCTGACTTGGGGTGAACAGTCCTCTCTCCCAAAATGGGCAGTAAGTCCCGCCCAGAGTGCTGCACCAGAGCTAGGAGCCAATACGACAAAAAGGCCAATTCATCACAGATTTCGTATTTTAAAATAATTATATCTGGGTATTAGTTTTGCTTTGTCATTTGAACGTGTATTTGACATTGTTCCATTACAAATGTAACTATATTTCAGATATTAGCTTCTTTTATTAAAAAAAAGAATTGTCCCGTCGATTTTTGGCAATCTAGGGAGTGGCCTGTGTCCCACCCACCACCTTACAAGACACACCCTAGTCCTAACTCAAGGTGCTGACTTGGGGTGAACAGTCATCTCTCCCAAAATGGGCAGTAAGTCCCGCCCAGAGTGCTGCACCAGAGCTAGGAGCCAATACGACAAAAAGGCCAATTCATCACAGATTTCGTATTTTAAAATAATTATATCTGGGTATTAGTTTTGCTTTGTCATTTGAACGTGTATTTGACATTGTTCCATTACAAATGTAACTATATTTCAGATATTAGCTTCTTTTATTAAAAAAAAAGAATTGTCCCGTCGATTTTTGGCAATCTAGGGAGTGGCCTGTGTCCCACCCACCACCTTACAAGACACACCCTAGTCCTAACTCAAGGTGCTGACTTGGGGTGAACAGCCATCTCTCCCAAAATGGGCAGTAAGTCCCGCCCAGAGTGCTGCACCAGAGCTAGGAGCCAATACGACAAAAAGGCCAATTCATCACAGATTTCGTATTTTAAAATAATTATATCTGGGTATTAGTTTTGCTTTGTCATTTGAACGTGTATTTGACATTGTTTCATTACAAATGTAACTATATTTCAGATATTAGCTTCTTTTATTAAAAAAAAAGAATTGTCCCGTCGATTTTTGGCAATCTAGGGTGTGGCCTGTGTCCCACCCACCACCTTACAAGACACACCCTAGTCCTAACTCAAGGTGCTGACTTGGGGTGAACAGTCCTCTCTTCAGAAATAGCCAGTAAGTCCCGCCCAGAGTGCTGCACCAGAGCTAGGAGCCAATACGACAAAAAGGCCAATTCATCACAGATTTCGTATTTTAAAATAATTATATCTGGGTATTAGTTTTGCTTTGTCATTTGAACGTGTATTTGACATTGTTCCATTACAAATGTAACTATATTTCAGATATTAGCTTCTTTTATTAAAAAAAAAGAATTGTCCCGTCGATTTTTGGCAATCTAGGGAGTGGCCTGTGTCCCACCCACCACCTTATAAGACACACCCTAGTCCTAACTCAAGGTGCTGACTTGGGGTGAACAGTCCTCTCTCCCAAAATGGGCAGTAAGTCCCGCCCAGAGTGCTGCACCAGAGCTAGGAGCCAATACGACAAAAAGGCCAATTCATCACAGATTTCGTATTTTAAAATAATTATATCTGGGTATTAGTTTTGCTTTGTCATTTGAACGTGTATTTGACATTGTTCCATTACAAATGTAACTATATTTCAGATATTAGCTTCTTTTATTAAAAAAAAGAATTGTCCCGTCGATTTTTGGCAATCTAGGGAGTGGCCTGTGTCCCACCCACCACCTTACAAGACACACCCTAGTCCTAACTCAAGGTGCTGACTTGGGGTGAAAAGTCATCTCTCCCAAAATGGGCAGTAAGTCCCGCCCAGAGTGCTGCACCAGAGCTAGGAGCCAATACGACAAAAAGGCCAATTCATCACAGATTTCGTATTTTAAAATAATTATATCTGGGTATTAGTTTTGCTTTGTCATTTGAACGTGTATTTGACATTGTTTCATTACAAATGTAACTATATTTCAGATATTAGCTTCTTTTATTAAAAAAAAGAATTGTCCCGTCGATTTTTGGCAATCTAGGGAGTGGCCTGTGTCCCACCCACCACCTTACAAGACACACCCTAGTCCTAACTCAAGGTGCTGACTTGGGGTGAACAGTCCTCTCTCCCAAAATGGGCAATAAGTCCCGCCCAGAGTGCTGCACCAGAGCTAGGAGCCAATACGACAAAAAGGCCAATTCATCACAGATTTCGTATTTTAAAATAATTATATCTGGGTATTAGTTTTGCTTTGTCATTTGAACGTGTATTTGACTATTTCATTACAAATGTAACTATATTTCAGATATTAGCTTCTTTTATTAAAAAAAAAGAATTGTCCCGTCGATTTTTGGCAATCTAGGGTGTGGCCTGTGTCCCACCCACCACCTTACAAGACACACCCTAGTCCTAACTCAAGGTGCTGACTTGGGGTGAACAGTCCTCTCTCCCAAAATGGGCAATAAGTCCCGCCCAAAGTGCTGCACCAGAGCTAGGAGCCAATACGACAAAAAGGCCAATTCATCACAGATTTCGTATTTTAAAATAATTATATCTGGGTATTAGTTTTACTTTGTCATTTGAACGTGTATTTGACATTGTTTCATTACAAATGTAACTATATTTCAGATATTAGCTTCTTTTATTAAAAAAAAAGAATTGTCCCGTCGATTTTTGGCAATCTAGGGAGTGGCCTGTGTCCCACCCACCACCTTACAAGACACACCCTAGTCCTAACTCAAGGTGCTGACTTGGGGTGAACAGCCATCTCTCCCAAAATGGGCAGTAAGTCCCGCCCAGAGTGCTGCACCAGAGCTAGGAGCCAATACGACAAAAAGGCCAATTCATCACAGATTTCGTATTTTAAAATAATTATATCTGGGTATTAGTTTTACTTTGTCATTTGAACGTGTATTTGCCATTGTTTCATTACAAATGTAACTATATTTCAGATATTAGCTTCTTTAAAAAATTTTTAAAAAATTGTCCCGTCGATTTTTGGCAATCTAGGGAGTGGCCTGTGTCCCACCCACCACCTTACAAGACACACCCTAGTCCTAACTCAAGGTGCTGACTTGGGGTGAACAGTCATCTCTCCCAAAATGGGCAGTAAGTCCCGCCCAGAGTGCTGCACCAGAGCTAGGAGCCAATACGACAAAAAGGCCAATTCATCACAGATTTCGTATTTTAAAATAATTATATCTGGGTATTAGTTTTGCTTTGTCATTTGAACGTGTATTTGACTGTTTCATTACAAATGTAACTATATTTCAGATATTAGCTTCTTTAAAAAAAAAGTAATAATTGTCCCATCGATTTTAGGCAATCTAGGGAGTGGCCTGTGTCCCACCCACCACCTTACAGGACACACCCTAGTCCTAACTCAAGGTGCTGACTTGGGGTGAACAGTCCTCTCTCCCAAAATGGGCAGTAAGTCCCGCCCAGAGTGCTGCACCAGAGCTAGGAGCCAATACGACAAAAAGGCCAATTCATCACAGATTTCGTATTTTAAAATAATTATATCTGGGTATTAGTTTTGCTTTGTCATTTGAACGTGTATTTGACATTGTTCCATTACAAATGTAACTATATTTCAGATATTAGCTTCTTTTATTAAAAAAAAAGAATTGTCCCGTCGATTTTTGGCAATCTAGGGAGTGGCCTGTGTCCCACCCACCACCTTATAAGACACACCCTAGTCCTAACTCAAGGTGCTGACTTGGGGTGAACAGTCCTCTCTCCCAAAATGGGCAGTAAGTCCCGCCCAGAGTGCTGCACCAGAGCTAGGAGCCAATACGACAAAAAGGCCAATTCATCACAGATTTCGTATTTTAAAATAATTATATCTGGGTATTAGTTTTGCTTTGTCATTTGAACGTGTATTTGACATTGTTCCATTACAAATGTAACTATATTTCAGATATTAGCTTCTTTTATTAAAAAAAAGAATTGTCCCGTCGATTTTTGGCAATCTAGGGAGTGGCCTGTGTCCCACCCACCACCTTACAAGACACACCCTAGTCCTAACTCAAGGTGCTGACTTGGGGTGAACAGTCATCTCTCCCAAAATGGGCAGTAAGTCCCGCCCAGAGTGCTGCACCAGAGCTAGGAGCCAATACGACAAAAAGGCCAATTCATCACAGATTTCGTATTTTAAAATAATTATATCTGGGTATTAGTTTTGCTTTGTCATTTGAACGTGTATTTGACATTGTTTCATTACAAATGTAACTATATTTCAGATATTAGCTTCTTTTATTAAAAAAAAGAATTGTCCCGTCGATTTTTGGCAATCTAGGGAGTGGCCTGTGTCCCACCCACCACCTTACAAGACACACCCTAGTCCTAACTCAAGGTGCTGACTTGGGGTGAACAGTCCTCTCTCCCAAAATGGGCAATAAGTCCCGCCCAGAGTGCTGCACCAGAGCTAGGAGCCAATACGACAAAAAGGCCAATTCATCACAGATTTCGTATTTTAAAATAATTATATCTGGGTATTAGTTTTGCTTTGTCATTTGAACGTGTATTTGACTATTTCATTACAAATGTAACTATATTTCAGATATTAGCTTCTTTTATTAAAAAAAAAGAATTGTCCCGTCGATTTTTGGCAATCTAGGGTGTGGCCTGTGTCCCACCCACCACCTTACAAGACACACCCTAGTCCTAACTCAAGGTGCTGACTTGGGGTGAACAGTCATCTCTCCCAAAATGGGCAGTAAGTCCCGCCCAAAGTGCTGCACCAGAGCTAGGAGCCAATACGACAAAAAGGCCAATTCATCACAGATTTCGTATTTTAAAATAATTATATCTGGGTATTAGTTTTACTTTGTCATTTGAACGTGTATTTGACATTGTTTCATTACAAATGTAACTATATTTCAGATATTAGCTTCTTTTATTAAAAAAAAAGAATTGTCCCGTCGATTTTTGGCAATCTAGGGAGTGGCCTGTGTCCCACCCACCACCTTACAAGACACACCCTAGTCCTAACTCAAGGTGCTGACTTGGGGTGAACAGCCATCTCTCCCAAAATGGGCAGTAAGTCCCGCCCAGAGTGCTGCACCAGAGCTAGGAGCCAATACGACAAAAAGGCCAATTCATCACAGATTTCGTATTTTAAAATAATTATATCTGGGTATTAGTTTTACTTTGTCATTTGAACGTGTATTTGACATTGTTTCATTACAAATGTAACTATATTTCAGATATTAGCTTCTTTAAAAAAAAAGTAATAATTGTCCCATCGATTTGCAATCTAGGGAGTGGCCTGTGTCCCACCCACCACCTTACAAGACACACCCTAGTCCTAACTCAAGGTGCTGACTTGGGGTGAACAGTCCTCTCTCCCAAAATTGGCAGTAATTCCCGCCCAGAGTGCTGCACCAGAGCTAGGAGCCAATACGACAAAAAGGCCAATTCATCACAGATTTCGTATTTTAAAATAATTATATCTGGGTATTAGTTTTGCTTTGTCATTTGAACGTGTATTTGACATTGTTTCATTACAAATGTAACTATATTTCAGATATTAGCTTCTTTTATAAAAAAAAAAAGAATTGTTCCGTCGATTTTTGGCAATCTAGGGAGTGGCCTGTGTCCCACCCACCACCTTACAAGACACACCCTAGTCCTAACTCAAGGTGCTGACTTGGGGTGAACAGCCATCTCTCCCAAAATGGGCAGTAAGTCCCGCCCAGAGTGCTGCACCAGAGCTAGGAGCCAATACGACAAAAAGGCCAATTCATCACAGATTTCGTATTTTAAAATAATTATATCTGGGTATTAGTTTTGCTTTGTCATTTGAACGTGTATTTGACTGTTTCATTACAAATGTAACTATATTTCAGATATTAGCTTCTTTAAAAAAAAAAAAAAAAATTGTCCCATCGATTTTTGGCAATCTAGGGAGTGGCCTGTGTCCCACCCACCACCTTACAAGACACACCCTAGTCCCGACTCAAGGTGCTGACTTGGGGTGAACAGCCATCTCTCCCAAAATGGGCAGTAAGTCCCGCCCAGAGTGCTGCACCAGAGCTAGGAGCCAATACAACAAAAAGGCCAATTCATCACAGATTTCGTATTTTAAAATAATTATATCTGGGTATTAGTTTTGCTTTGTCATTTGAACGTGTATTTGACTGTTTCATTACAAATGTAACTATATTTCAGATATTAGCTTCTTTAAAAAAAAAAAGAATTGTCCCGTCGATTTTTGGCAATCTAGGGAGTGGCCTGTGTCCCACCCACCACCTTACAAGACACACCCTAGTCCTAACTCAAGGTGCTGACTTGGGGTGAACAGTCCTCTCTCCCAAAATGGGCAGTAAGTCCCGCCCAGAGTGCTGCACCAGAGCTAGGAGCCAAAACGACAAAAAGGCCAATTCATCACAGATTTCGTATTTTAAAATAATTATATCTGGGTATTAGTTTTGCTTTGTCATTTGAACGTGTATTTGACATTGTTTCATTACAAATGTAACTATATTTCAGATATTAGCTTCTTTTATTAAAAAAAAGAATTGTCCCGTCGATTTTTGGAAATCTAGGGAGTGGCCTGTGTCCCACCCACCACCTTACAAGACACACCCTAGTCCTAACTCAAGGTGCTGACTTGGGGTGAACAGTCCTCTCTCCCAAAATGGGCAGTAAGTCCCGCCCAGAGTGCTGCACCAGAGCTAGGAGCCAATACGACAAAAAGGCCAATTCATCACAGATTTCGTATTTTAAAATGATTATATCTGGGTATTAGTTTTGCTTTGTCATTTGAACGTGTATTTGACATTGTTTCATTACAAATGTAACTATATTTCAGATATTAGCTTCTTTAAAAAAAAAGTAATAATTGTCCCATCGATTTTAGGCAATCTAGGGAGTGGCCTGTGTCCCACCCACCACCTTACAAGACACACCCTAGTCCTAACTCAAGGTGCTGACTTGGGGTGAACAGTCCTCTCTTCAGAAATAGCCAGTAAGTCCCGCCCAGAGTGCTGCACCAGAGCTAGGAGCCAATACGACAAAAAGGCCAATTCATCACAGATTTCGTATTTTAAAATAATTATATCTGGGTATTAGTTTTGCTTTGTCATTTGAACGTGTATTTGACTGTTTCATTACAAATGTAACTATATTTCAGATATTAGCTTCTTTAAAAAAAATAATAATAATTGTCCCATCGATTTTTGGCAATCTAGGGAGTGGCCTGTGTCCCACCCACCACCTTACAAGACACACCCTAGTCCTAACTCAAGGTGCTGACTTGGGGTGAACAGTCCTCTCTTCAGAAATAGCCAGTAAGTCCCGCCCAGAGTGCTGCACCAGAGCTAGGAGCCAATACGACAAAAAGGCCAATTCATCACAGATTTCGTATTTTAAAATAATTATATCTGGGTATTAGTTTTGCTTTGTCATTTGAACATGTATTTGACATTGTTTCATTACAAATGTAACTATATTTCAGATATTAGCTTCTTTTATTAAAAAAAAGAATTGTCCTGTCGATTTTTGGCAATCTAGGGAGTGGCCTGTGTCCCACCCACCACCTTACAAGACACACCCTAGTCCTAACTCAAGGTGCTGACTTGGGGTGAACAGTCCTCTCTCCCAAAATGGCCAGTAAGTCCCGCCCAGAGTGCTGCACCAGAGCTAGGAGCCAATACGACAAAAAGGCCAATTCATCACAGATTTCGTATTTTAAAATATTTATATCTGGGTATTAGTTTTGCTTTGTCATTTGAACGTGTATTTGACATTGTTTCATTACAAATGTAACTATATTTCAGATATTAGCTTCTTTAAAAAAATAAAAAGAATTGTCCTGTCGATGTTTGGCAATCTAGGGAGTGGCCTGTGTCCCACCCACCACCTTACAAGACACACCCTAGTCCTAACTCAAGGTGCTGACTTGGGGTGAACAGTCCTCTCTCCCAAAATGGGCAGTAAGTCCCGCCCAGAGTGCTGCACCAGAGCTAGGAGCCAATACGACAAAAAGGCCAATTCATCCCAGATTTCGTATTTTAAAATAATTATATTTGGGTATTAGTTTTGCTTTGTCATTTGAACGTGTATTTGACATTGTTTCATTACAAATGTAACTATATTTCAGATATTAGCTTCTTTTATTAAAAAAAAAGAATTGTCCCGTCGATTTTTGGCAATCTAGGGAGTGGCCTGTGTCCCACCCACCACCTTACAAGACACACCCTAGTCCTAACTCAAGGTGCTGACTTGGGGTGAACAGTCCTCTCTCCCAAATTGGGCAGTAAGTCCCGCCCAGAGTGCTGCACCAGAGCTAGGAGCCAATACGACAAAAAGGCCAATTCATCACAGATTTCGTATTTTAAAATAATTATATCTGGGTATTTGTTTTGCTTTGTCATTTGAACGTGTATTTGACATTGTTTCATTACAAATGTAACTATATTTCAGATATTAGCTTCTTTAAAAAAATAAACAAATTGTCCCGTCGATTTTAGGCAATCTAGGGAGTGGCCTGTGTCCCACCCACCACCTTACAAGACACACCCTAGTCCTAACTCAAGGTGCTGACTTGGGGTGAACAGTCCTCTCTCCCAAAATGGGCAGTAAGTCCCGCCCAAAGTGCTGCACCAGAGCTAGGAGCCAATACGACAAAAAGGCCAATTCATCACAGATTTCGTATTTTAAAATAATTATATCTGGGTATTAGTTTTGCTTTGTCATTTGAACATGTATTTGACATTGTTTCATTACAAATGTAACTATATTTCAGATATTAGCTTCTTTTATTAAAAAAAAAGAATTGTCCCATCGATTTTTGGCAATCTAGGGAGTGGCCTGTGTCCCACCCACCACCTTACAAGACACACCCTAGTCCTAACTCAAGATGCTGACTTGGGGTGAACAGTCCTCTCTCCCAAAATAGCCAGTAAGTCCCGCCCAGAGTGCTGCACCAGAGCTAGGAGCCAATACGACAAAAAGGCCAATTCATCACAGATTTCGTATTTTAAAATATTTATATCTGGGTATTAGTTTTGCTTTGTCATTTGAACGTGTATTTGACATTGTTTCATTACAAATGTAACTATATTTCAGATATTAGCTTCTTTAAAAAAAAAGTAATAATTGTCCCATCGATTTTAGGCAATCTAGGGAGTGGCCTGTGTCCCACCCACCACCTTACAAGACACACCCTAGTCCTAACTCAAGATGCTGACTTGGGGTGAACAGTCCTCTCTCCCAAAATGGGCAGTAAGTCCCGCCCAGAGTGCTGCACCAGAGCTAGGAGCCAATACGACAAAAAGGCCAATTCATCACAGATTTCGTATTTTAAAATAATTATATCTGGGTATTACTTTTGCTTTGTCATTTGAACGTGTATTTAACTGTTTCATTACAAATGTAACTATATTTCAGATATTAGCTTCTTTAAATTTTTTTTTACAAATTGTCCCGTCGATGTTTGGCAATCTAGGAAGTGGCCTGTGTCCCACCCACCACCTTACAAGACACACCCTAGTCCTAACTCAAGGTGCTGACTTGGGGTGAACAGTCCTCTCTCCCAAAATGGGCAGTAAGTCCCGCCCAGAGTGCTGCACCAGAGCTAGGAGCCAATACGACAAAAAGGCCAATTCATCACAGATTTCGTATTTTAAAATAATTATATCTGGGTATTAGTTTTGCTTTGTCATTTGAACATGTATTTGACATTGTTTCATTACAAATGTAACTATATTTCAGATATTAGCTTCTTTTATTAAAAAAAAAGAATTGTCCCATCGATTTTTGGCAATCTAGGGAGTGGCCTGTGTCCCACCCACCACCTTACAAGACACACCCTAGTCCTAACTCAAGGTGCTGACTTGGGGTGAACAGTCCTCTCTTCAGAAATAGCCAGTAAGTCCCGCCCAGAGTGCTCCACCAGAGCTAGGAGCCAATACGACAAAAAGGCCAATTCATCACAGATTTCGTATTTTAAAATATTTATATCTGGGTATTAGTTTTGCTTTGTCATTTGAACGTGTATTTGACTGTTTCATTACAAATGTAACTATATTTCAGATATTAGCTTCTTTAAAAAAAAAGTAATAATTGTCCCATCGATTTTAGGCAATCTAGGGAGTGGCCTGTGTCCCACCCACCACCTTACAAGACACACCCTAGTCCTAACTCAAGGTGCTGACTTGGGGTGAACAGTCCTCTCTTCAGAAATAGCCAGTAAGTCCCGCCCAAAGTGCTCCACCAGAGCTAGGAGCCAATACGACAAAAAGGCCAATTCATCACAGATTTCGTATTTTAAAATAATTATATCTGGGTATTAGTTTTGCTTTGTCATTTGAACATGTATTTGACATTGTTTCATTACAAATGTAACTATATTTCAGATATTAGCTTCTTTTATTAAAAAAAAGAATTGTCCTGTCGATTTTTGGCAATCTAGGGAGTGGCCTGTGTCCCACCCACCACCTTACAAGACACACCCTAGTCCTAACTCAAGGTGCTGACTTGGGGTGAACAGTCATCTCTCCCAAAATGGGCAGTAAGTCCCGCCCAGAGTG
Source organism: Gobio gobio (assembly GCF_949357685.1). Lineage (NCBI taxonomy): Eukaryota > Metazoa > Chordata > Actinopteri > Cypriniformes > Gobionidae > Gobio > Gobio gobio. The sequence continues at coordinate 34,107 of NW_027645594.1, read as the reverse complement.
CTGCACCAGAGCTAGGAGCCAATACGACAAAAAGGCCAATTCATCACAGATTTCGTATTTTAAAATAATTATATCTGGGTATTTGTTTTGCTTTGTCATTTGAACGTGTATTTGACTATTTCATTACAAATGTAACTATATTTCAGATATTAGCTTCTTTAAAAAAATAAACAAATTGTCCCGTCGATTTTAGGCAATCTAGGGAGTGGCCTGTGTCCCACCCACCACCTTACAAGACACACCCTAGTCCTAACTCAAGGTGCTGACTTGGGGTGAACAGTCCTCTCTCCCAAAATAGCCAGTAAGTCCCGCCCAAAGTGCTGCACCAGAGCTAGGAGCCAATACGACAAAAAGGCCAATTCATCACAGATTTCGTATTTTAAAATAATTATATCTGGGTATTAGTTTTGCTTTGTCATTTGAACATGTATTTGACATTGTTTCATTACAAATGTAACTATATTTCAGATATTAGCTTCTTTTATTAAAAAAAAAGAATTGTCCCATCGATTTTTGGCAATCTAGGGAGTGGCCTGTGTCCCACCCACCACCTTACAAGACACACCCTAGTCCTAACTCAAGGTGCTGACTTGGGGTGAACAGTCCTCTCTCCCAAAATAGCCAGTAAGTCCCGCCCAAAGTGCTGCACCAGAGCTAGGAGCCAATACGACAAAAAGGCCAATTCATCACAGATTTCGTATTTTAAAATAATTATATCTGGGTATTAGTTTTGCTTTGTCATTTGAACATGTATTTGACATTGTTTCATTACAAATGTAACTATATTTCAGATATTAGCTTCTTTTATTAAAAAAAAAGAATTGTCCCATCGATTTTTGGCAATCTAGGGAGTGGCCTGTGTCCCACCCACCACCTTACAAGACACACCCTAGTCCTAACTCAAGATGCTGACTTGGGGTGAACAGTCCTCTCTCCCAAAATGGGCAGTAAGTCCCGCCCAGAGTGCTGCACCAGAGCTAGGAGCCAATACGACAAAAAGGCCAATTCATCACAGATTTCGTATTTTAAAATAATTATATCTGGGTATTAGTTTTGCTTTGTCATTTGAACATGTATTTGACATTGTTTCATTACAAATGTAACTATATTTCAGATATTAGCTTCTTTTATTAAAAAAAAAGAATTGTCCCATCAATTTTTGGCAATCTAGGGAGTGGCCTGTGTCCCACCCACCACCTTACAAGACACACCCTAGTCCTAACTCAAGGTGCTGACTTGGGGTGAACAGTCCTCTCTCCCAAAATGGGCAGTAAGTCCCGCCCAGAGTGCTGCACCAGAGCTAGGAGCCAATACGACAAAAAGGCCAATTCATCACAGATTTCGTATTTTAAAATATTTATATCTGGGTATTAGTTTTGCTTTGTCATTTGAACGTGTATTTGACTGTTTCATTACAAATGTAACTATATTTCAGATATTTGCTTCTTTAAAAAAATGTTAAAAAATTGTCCCGTCGATTTTGGGCAATCTAGGGAGTGGCCTGTGTCCCACCCACCACCTTACAAGACACACCCTAGTCCTAACTCAAGGTGCTGACTTGGGGTGAACAGTCCTCTCTCCCAAAATGGGCAGTAAGTCCCGCCCAGAGTGCTGCACCAGAGCTAGGAGCCAATACGACAAAAAGGCCAATTCATCACAGATTTCGTATTTTAAAATAATTATATCTGGGTATTAGTTTTGCTTTGTCATTTGAACATGTATTTGACATTGTTTCATTACAAATGTAACTATATTTCAGATATTAGCTTCTTTTATTAAAAAAAAAGAATTGTCCCATCGATTTTTGGCAATCTAGGGAGTGGCCTGTGTCCCACCCACCACCTTACAAGACACACCCTAGTCCTAACTCAAGGTGCTGACTTGGGGTGAACAGTCCTCTCTTCAGAAATAGCCAGTAAGTCCCGCCCAGAGTGCTGCACCAGAGCTAGGAGCCAATACGACAAAAAGGCCAATTCATCACAGATTTCGTATTTTAAAATATTTATATCTGGGTATTAGTTTTGCTTTGTCATTTGAACGTGTATTTGACTGTTTCATTACAAATGTAACTATATTTCAGATATTAGCTTCTTTAAAAAAAAAGTAATAATTGTCCCATCGATTTTAGGCAATCTAGGGAGTGGCCTGTGTCCCACCCACCACCTTACAAGACACACCCTAGTCCTAACTCAAGGTGCTGACTTGGGGTGAACAGTCCTCTCTTCAGAAATAGCCAGTAAGTCCCGCCCAAAGTGCTCCACCAGAGCTAGGAGCCAATACGACAAAAAGGCCAATTCATCACAGATTTCGTATTTTAAAATAATTATATCTGGGTATTAGTTTTGCTTTGTCATTTGAACGTGTATTTGACTGTTTCATTACAAATGTAACTATATTTCAGATATTAGCTTCTTTTATTAAAAAAAAGAATTGTCCCGTCGATTTTTGGAAATCTAGGGAGTGGCCTGTGTCCCACCCACCACCTTACAAGACACACCCTAGTCCTAACTCAAGGTGCTGACTTGGGGTGAACAGTCCTCTCTCCCAAAATGGGCAGTAAGTCCCGCCCAGAGTGCTGCACCAGAGCTAGGAGCCAATACGACAAAAAGGCCAATTCATCACAGATTTCGTATTTTAAAATAATTATATCTGGGTATTAGTTTTGGTTTGTCATTTGAACGTGTATTTGACTGTTTCATTACAAATGTAACTATATTTCAGATATTAGCTTCTTTAAAAAAAATAATAATAATTGTCCCATCGATTTTTGGCAATCTAGGGAGTGGCCTGTGTCCCACCCACCACCTTACAAGACACACCCTAGTCCTAACTCAAGGTGCTGACTTGGGGTGAACAGTCCTCTCTTCAGAAATAGCCAGTAAGTCCCGCCCAGAGTGCTGCACCAGAGCTAGGAGCCAATACGACAAAAAGGCCAATTCATCACAGATTTCGTATTTTAAAATAATTATATCTGGGTATTAGTTTTGCTTTGTCATTTGAACATGTATTTGACATTGTTTCATTACAAATGTAACTATATTTCAGATATTAGCTTCTTTTATTAAAAAAAAGAATTGTCCTGTCGATTTTTGGCAATCTAGGGAGTGGCCTGTGTCCCACCCACCACCTTACAAGACACACCCTAGTCCTAACTCAAGGTGCTGACTTGGGGTGAACCGTCCTCTCTCCCAAAATGGGCAGTAAGTCCCGCCCAGAGTGCTGCACCAGAGCTAGGAGCCAATACGACAAAAAGGCCAATTCATCACAGATTTCGTATTTTAAAATATTTATATCTGGGTATTAGTTTTGCTTTGTCATTTGAACGTGTATTTGACATTGTTTCATTACAAATGTAACTATATTTCAGATATTAGCTTCTTTTATTAAAAAAAAAGAATTGTCCCGTCGATTTTTGGCAATCTAGGGAGTGGCCTGTGTCCCACCCACCACCTTACAAGACACACCCTAGTCCTAACTCAAGGTGCTGACTTGGGGTGAACAGTCCTCTCTCCCAAATTGGGCAGTAAGTCCCGCCCAGAGTGCTGCACCAGAGCTAGGAGCCAATACGACAAAAAGGCCAATTCATCACAGATTTCGTATTTTAAAATAATTATATCTGGGTATTTGTTTTGCTTTGTCATTTGAACGTGTATTTGACTATTTCATTACAAATGTAACTATATTTCAGATATTAGCTTCTTTAAAAAAATAAACAAATTGTCCCGTCGATTTTAGGCAATCTAGGGAGTGGCCTGTGTCCCACCCACCACCTTACAAGACACACCCTAGTCCTAACTCAAGGTGCTGACTTGGGGTGAACAGTCCTCTCTCCCAAAATGGGCAGTAAGTCCCGCCCAAAGTGCTGCACCAGAGCTAGGAGCCAATACGACAAAAAGGCCAATTCATCACAGATTTCGTATTTTAAAATAATTATATCTGGGTATTAGTTTTGCTTTGTCATTTGAACATGTATTTGACATTGTTTCATTACAAATGTAACTATATTTCAGATATTAGCTTCTTTTATTAAAAAAAAAGAATTGTCCCATCGATTTTTGGCAATCTAGGGAGTGGCCTGTGTCCCACCCACCACCTTACAAGACACACCCTAGTCCTAACTCAAGATGCTGACTTGGGGTGAACAGTCCTCTCTCCCAAAATAGCCAGTAAGTCCCGCCCAGAGTGCTGCACCAGAGCTAGGAGCCAATACGACAAAAAGGCCAATTCATCACAGATTTCGTATTTTAAAATATTTATATCTGGGTATTAGTTTTGCTTTGTCATTTGAACGTGTATTTGACATTGTTTCATTACAAATGTAACTATATTTCAGATATTAGCTTCTTTAAAAAAAATTTTAAAAATTGTCCCATCGATTTTAGGCAATCTAGGGAGTGGCCTGTGTCCCACCCACCACCTTACAAGACACACCCTAGTCCTAACTCAAGGTGCTGACTTGGGGTGAACAGCCATCTCTCCCAAAATGGGCAGTAAGTCCCGCCCAGAGTGCTGCACCAGAGCTAGGAGCCAATACGACAAAAAGGCCAATTCATCACAGATTTCGTATTTTAAAATATTTATATCTGGGTATTAGTTTTGCTTTGTCATTTGAACATGTATTTGACATTGTTTCATTACAAATGTAACTATATTTCAGATATTAGCTTCTTTAAAAAAAAAAATAATAATACATTTACATTTACATTTATGCATTTGGCAGACGCTTTTATCCAAAGCGACTTACATTGCATTCAAGGTACACATTTTAAATTTTGTCAATTCTTGCTTTCCCTGGGAATCGAACCCATGACCTTGGCGTTGCTAGCGCCATGCTCTACTGTTTGAGCAAAGTTTTGCTTTGTCATTTGAACGTGTATTTGACTGTTTCATTACAAATGTAACTATATTTCAGATATTAGCTTCTTTAAAAAAATAAACAAATTGTCCCGTCGATTTTAGGCAATCTAGGGAGTGGCCTGTGTCCCACCCACCACCTTACAAGACACACCCTAGTCCTAACTCAAGGTGCTGACTTGGGGTGAACAGTCCTCTCTCCCAAAATGGGCAGTAAGTCCCGCCCAGAGTGCTGCACCAGAGCTAGGAGCCAATACGACAAAAAGGCCAATTCATCACAGATTTCGTATTTTAAAATAATTATATCTGGGTATTAGTTTTGCTTTGTCATTTGAACGTGTATTTGACATTGTTTCATTACAAATGTAACTATATTTCAGATATTAGCTTCTTTAAAAAAAAAGTAATAATTGTCCTATCGATTTTAGGCAATCTAGGGAGTGGCCTGTGTCCCACCCACCACCTTACAGGACACACCCTAGTCCTAACTCAAGGTGCTGACTTGGGGTGAACAGTCATCTCTCCCAAAATGGGCAGTAAGTCCCGCCCAGAGTGCTGCACCAGAGCTAGGAGCCAATACGACAAAAAGGCCAATTCATCACAGATTTCGTATTTTAAAATAATTATATCTGGGTATTAGTTTTGCTTTGTCATTTGAACGTGTATTTGACTGTTTCATTACAAATGTAACTATATTTCAGATATTAGCTTCTTTAAAAAATTTTTAAAAGATTGTCCCATCGATTTTAGGCAATCTAGGGAGTGGCCTGTGTCCCACCCACCACCTTACAAGACACACCCTAGTCCTAACTCAAGGTGCTGACTTGGGGTGAACAGTCATCTCTCCCAAAATGGGCAGTAAGTCCCGCCCAGAGTGCTGCACCAGAGCTAGGAGCCAATACGACAAAAAGGCCAATTCATCACAGATTTCGTATTTTAAAATAATTATATCTGGGTATTAGTTTTGCTTTGTCATTTGAACGTGTATTTGACTGTTTCATTACAAATGTAACTATATTTCAGATATTAGCTTCTTTTATTAAAAAAAAAAGAATTGTCCCGTCGATTTTTGGCAATCTAGGGAGTGGCCTGTGTCCCAACCACCACCTTACAGGACACACCCTAGTCCTAACTCAAGGTGCTGACTTGGGGTGAACAGTCATCTCTCCCAAAATGGGCAGTAAGTCCCGCCCAGAGTGCTGCACCAGAGCTAGGAGCCAATACGACAAAAAGGCCAATTCATCACAGATTTCGTATTTTAAAATAATTATATCTGGGTATTACTTTTGCTTTGTCATTTGAACATGTATTTGACTGTTTCATTACAAATGTAACTATATTTCAGATATTAGCTTCTTTAAAAAAATAAAAAGAATTGTCCCGTCGATGTTTGGCAATCTAGGGAGTGGCCTGTGTCCCACCCACCACCTTACAAGACACACCCTAGTCCTAACTCAAGGTGCTGACTTGGGGTGAACAGTCCTCTCTCCCAAAATGGGCAGTAAGTCCCGCCCAGAGTGCTGCACCAGAGCTAGGAGCCAATACGACAAAAAGGCCAATTCATCACAGATTTCGTATTTTAAAATAATTATATCTGGGTATTAGTTTTGCTTTGTCATTTGAACGTGTATTTGACATTGTTTCATTACAAATGTAACTATATTTCAGATATTAGCTTCTTTAAAAAAATTTTTAAAAATTGTCCCATCGATTTTAGGCAATCTAGGGAGTGGCCTGTGTCCCACCCACCACCTTACAAGACACACCCTAGTCCTAACTCAAGGTGCTGACTTGGGGTGAACAGCCATCTCTCCCAAAATGGGCAGTAAGTCCCGCCCAGAGTGCTGCACCAGAGCTAGGAGCCAATACGACAAAAAGGCCAATTCATCACAGATTTCGTATTTTAAAATATTTATATCTGGGTATTAGTTTTGCTTTGTCATTTGAACATGTATTTGACATTGTTTCATTACAAATGTAACTATATTTCAGATATTAGCTTCTTTAAAAAAAAAAATAATAATACATTTACATTTACATTTATGCATTTGGCAGACGCTTTTATCCAAAGCGACTTACATTGCATTCAAGGTACACATTTTAAATTTTGTCAATTCTTGCTTTCCCTGGGAATCGAACCCATGACCTTGGCGTTGCTAGCGCCATGCTCTACTGTTTGAGCAAAGTTTTGCTTTGTCATTTGAACGTGTATTTGACTGTTTCATTACAAATGTAACTATATTTCAGATATTAGCTTCTTTTATTAAAAAAAAAAGAATTGTCCCGTCGATTTTTGGCAATCTAGGGAGTGGCCTGTGTCCCACCCACCACCTTACAAGACACACCCTAGTCCTAACTCAAGGTGCTGACTTGGGGTGAACAGTCCTCTCTCCCAAAATGGGCAGTAAGTCCCGCCCAGAGTGCTGCACCAGAGCTAGGAGCCAATACGACAAAAAGGCCAATTCATCACAGATTTCGTATTTTAAAATAATTATATCTGGGTATTAGTTTTGCTTTGTCATTTGAACGTGTATTTGACTGTTTCATTACAAATGTAACTATATTTCAGATATTAGCTTCTTTTATTAAAAAAAAAAGAATTGTCCCGTCGATTTTTGGCAATCTAGGGAGTGGCCTGTGTCCCAACCACCACCTTACAGGACACACCCTAGTCCTAACTCAAGGTGCTGACTTGGGGTGAACAGTCATCTCTCCCAAAATGGGCAGTAAGTCCCGCCCAAAGGGCTGCACCAGAGCTAGGAGCCAATACGACAAAAAGGCCAATTCATCACAGATTTCGTATTTTAAAATATTTATATCTGGTTATTAGTTTTGCTTTGTCATTTGAACGTGTATTTGACATTGTTTCATTACAAATGTAACTATATTTCAGATATTAGCTTCTTTAAAAAAAAAGTAATAATTGTCCCATCGATTTTAGGCAATCTAGGGAGTGGCCTGTGTCCCACCCACCACCTTACAAGACACACCCTAGTCCTAACTCAAGGTGCTGACTTGGGGTGAACAGCCATCTCTCCCAAAATGGGCAGTAAGTCCCGCCCAGAGTGCTGCACCAGAGCTAGGAGCCAATACGACAAAAAGGCCAATTCATCACAGATTTCGTATTTTAAAATAATTATATCTGGGTATTAGTTTTGCTTTGTCATTTGAACATGTATTTGACATTGTTTCATTACAAATGTAACTATATTTCAGATATTAGCTTCTTTTATTAAAAAAAAAGAATTGTCCCGTCGATTTTAGGCAATCTAGGGAGTGGCCTGTGTCCCACCCACCACCTTACAAGACACACCCTAGTCCTAACTCAAGGTGCTGACTTGGGGTGAACAGTCATCTCTCCCAAAATGGGCAGTAAGTCCAGCCCAGAGTGCTGCACCAGAGCTAGGAGCCAATACGACAAAAAGGCCAATTCATCACAGATTTCGTATTTTAAAATAATTATATCTGGGTATTACTTTTGCTTTGTCATTTGAACATGTATTTGACATTGTTTCATTACAAATGTAACTATATTTCAGATATTAGCTTCTTTAAAAAAAAAGTAATAATTGTCCCATCGATTTTAGGCAATCTAGGGTGCAATCTAGGGTGTCCCACCCACCACCTTACAGGACACACCCTAGTCCTAACTCAAGGTGCTGACTTGGGGTGAACAGTCCTCTCTCCCAAAATGGGCAGTAAGTCCCGCCCAGAGTGCTGCACCAGAGCTAGGAGCCAATACGACAAAAAGGCCAATTCATCACAGATTTCGTATTTTAAAATAATTATATCTGGGTATTACTTTTGCTTTGTCATTTGAACGTGTATTTGACTGTTTCATTACAAATGTAACTATATTTCAGATATTAGCTTCTTTAAAAATTTTTTAAAAAATTGTCCCGTCAATTTTTGGCAATCTAGGGAGTGGCCTGTGTCCCACCCACCACCTTACAAGACACACCCTAGTCCTAACTCAAGGTGCTGACTTGGGGTGAACAGTCCTCTCTCCCAAAATGGGCAGTAAGTCCCGCCCAGAGTGCTGCACCAGAGCTAGGAGCCAATACGACAAAAAGGCCAATTCATCACAGATTTCGTATTTTAAAATAATTATATCTGGGTATTAGTTTTGCTTTGTCATTTGAACGTGTATTTGACTATTTCATTACAAATGTAACTATATTTCAGATATTAGCTTCTTTTATTAAAAAAAAGAATTGTCCCGTCGATTTTTGGCAATCTAGGTTGTGGCCTGTGTCCCACCCACCACCTTACAAGACACACCCTAGTCCTAACTCAAGGTGCTGACTTGGGGTGAACAGTCCTCTCTTCAGAAATAGCCAGTAAGTCCCGCCCAGAGTGCTGCACCAGAGCTAGGAGCCAATACGACAAAAAGGCCAATTCATCACAGATTTCGTATTTTAAAATAATTATATCTGGGTATTAGTTTTACTTTGTCATTTGAACGTGTATTTGACTGTTTCATTACAAATGTAACTATATTTCAGATATTAGCTTCTTTTATTAAAAAAAAAGAATTGTCCCGTCGATTTTTGGCAATCTAGGGAGTGGCCTGTGTCCCACCCACCACCTTACAAGACACACCCTAGTCCTAACTCAAGGTGCTGACTTGGGGTGAACAGTCATCTCTCCCAAAATGGCCAGTAAGTCCCGCCCAGAGTGCTGCACCAGAGCTAGGAGCCAATACGACAAAAAGGCCAATTCATCACAGATTTCGTATTTTAAAATAATTATATCTGGGTATTACTTTTGCTTTGTCATTTGAACGTGTATTTGACTGTTTCATTACAAATGTAACTATATTTCAGATATTAGCTTCTTTAAAAAAAATTTAAAAAATTGTCCCGTCAATTTTTGGCAATCTAGGGAGTGGCCTGTGTCCCACCCACCACCTTACAAGACACACCCTAGTCCTAACTCAAGGTGCTGACTTGGGGTGAACAGTCCTCTCTCCCAAAATGGGCAGTAAGTCCCGCCCAGAGTGCTGCACCAGAGCTAGGAGCCAATACGACAAAAAGGCCAATTCATCACAGATTTCGTATTTTAAAATAATTATATCTGGGTATTAGTTTTGCTTTGTCATTTGAACGTGTATTTGACTGTTTCATTACAAATGTAACTATATTTCAGATATTAGCTTCTTTAAAAAAATTTTAAAAAATTGTCCCGTCAATTTTTGGCAATCTAGGGAGTGGCCTGTGTCCCACCCACCACCTTACAAGACACACCCTAGTCCTAACTCAAGGTGCTGACTTGGGGTGAACAGTCCTCTCTCCCAAAATGGGCAGTAAGTCCCGCCCAGAGTGCTGCACCAGAGCTAGGAGCCAATACGACAAAAAGGCCAATTCATCACAGATTTCGTATTTTAAAATAATTATATCTGGGTATTACTTTTGCTTTGTCATTTGAACGTGTATTTGACTGTTTCATTACAAATGTAACTATATTTCAGATATTAGCTTCTTTAAAAAATTTTTAAAAAATTGTCCCGTCAATTTTTGGCAATCTAGGGAGTGGCCTGTGTCCCACCCACCACCTTACAAGACACACCCTAGTCCTAACTCAAGGTGCTGACTTGGGGTGAACAGTCCTCTCTCCCAAAATGGGCAGTAAGTCCCGCCCAGAGTGCTGCACCAGAGCTAGGAGCCAATACGACAAAAAGGCCAATTCATCACAGATTTCGTATTTTAAAATAATTATATCTGGGTATTACTTTTGCTTTGTCATTTGAACGTGTATTTGACTGTTTCATTACAAATGTAACTATATTTCAGATATTAGCTTCTTTAAAAAATTTTTAAAAAATTGTCCCGTCAATTTTTGGCAATCTAGGGAGTGGCCTGTGTCCCACCCACCACCTTACAAGACACACCCTAGTCCTAACTCAAGGTGCTGACTTGGGGTGAACAGTCCTCTCTCCCAAAATGGGCAGTAAGTCCCGCCCAGAGTGCTGCACCAGAGCTAGGAGCCAATACGACAAAAAGGCCAATTCATCACAGATTTCGTATTTTAAAATAATTATATCTGGGTATTAGTTTTGCTTTGTCATTTGAACGTGTATTTGACTATTTCATTACAAATGTAACTATATTTCAGATATTAGCTTCTTTTATTAAAAAAAAGAATTGTCCCGTCGATTTTTGGCAATCTAGGTTGTGGCCTGTGTCCCACCCACCACCTTACAAGACACACCCTAGTCCTAACTCAAGGTGCTGACTTGGGGTGAACAGTCCTCTCTTCAGAAATAGCCAGTAAGTCCCGCCCAGAGTGCTGCACCAGAGCTAGGAGCCAATACGACAAAAAGGCCAATTCATCACAGATTTCGTATTTTAAAATAATTATATCTGGGTATTAGTTTTACTTTGTCATTTGAACGTGTATTTGACTGTTTCATTACAAATGTAACTATATTTCAGATATTAGCTTCTTTTATTAAAAAAAAAGAATTGTCCCGTCGATTTTTGGCAATCTAGGGAGTGGCCTGTGTCCCACCCACCACCTTACAAGACACACCCTAGTCCTAACTCAAGGTGCTGACTTGGGGTGAACAGTCATCTCTCCCAAAATGGCCAGTAAGTCCCGCCCAGAGTGCTGCACCAGAGCTAGGAGCCAATACGACAAAAAGGCCAATTCATCACAGATTTCGTATTTTAAAATAATTATATCTGGGTATTACTTTTGCTTTGTCATTTGAACGTGTATTTGACTGTTTCATTACAAATGTAACTATATTTCAGATATTAGCTTCTTTAAAAAAAATTTAAAAAATTGTCCCGTCAATTTTTGGCAATCTAGGGAGTGGCCTGTGTCCCACCCACCACCTTACAAGACACACCCTAGTCCTAACTCAAGGTGCTGACTTGGGGTGAACAGTCCTCTCTCCCAAAATGGGCAGTAAGTCCCGCCCAGAGTGCTGCACCAGAGCTAGGAGCCAATACGACAAAAAGGCCAATTCATCACAGATTTCGTATTTTAAAATAATTATATCTGGGTATTAGTTTTGCTTTGTCATTTGAACGTGTATTTGACTGTTTCATTACAAATGTAACTATATTTCAGATATTAGCTTCTTTAAAAAAATTTTAAAAAATTGTCCCGTCAATTTTTGGCAATCTAGGGAGTGGCCTGTGTCCCACCCACCACCTTACAAGACACACCCTAGTCCTAACTCAAGGTGCTGACTTGGGGTGAACAGTCCTCTCTCCCAAAATGGGCAGTAAGTCCCGCCCAGAGTGCTGCACCAGAGCTAGGAGCCAATACGACAAAAAGGCCAATTCATCACAGATTTCGTATTTTAAAATAATTATATCTGGGTATTAGTTTTGCTTTGTCATTTGAACGTGTATTTGACATTGTTTCATTACAAATGTAACTATATTTCAGATATTAGCTTCTTTTATTAAAAAAAAAGAATTGTCCCGTCGATTTTTGGCAATCTAGGGTGTGGCCTGTGTCCCACCCACCACCTTACAAGACACACCCTAGTCCTAACTCAAGGTGCTGACTTGGGGTGAACAGTCCTCTCTCCCAAAATGGGCAGTAAGTCCCGCCCAGAGTGCTGCACCAGAGCTAGGAGCCAATACGACAAAAAGGCCAATTCATCACAGATTTCGTATTTTAAAATAATTATATCTGGGTATTAGTTTTGCTTTGTCATTTGAACGTGTATTTGACATTGTTTCATTACAAATGTAACTATATTTCAGATATTAGCTTCTTTTATTAAAAAAAAAGAATTGTCCCGTCGATTTTTGGCAATCTAGGGTGTAGCCTGTGTCCCACCCACCACCTTACAAGACACACCCTAGTCCTAACTCAAGGTGCTGACTTGGGGTGAACAGTCATCTCTTCAGAAATAGCCAGTAAGTCCCGCCCAGAGTGCTGCACCAGAGCTAGGAGCCAATACGTCAAAAAGGCCAATTCATCACAGATTTCGTATTTTAAAATATTTATATCTGGGTATTAGTTTTGCTTTGTCATTTGAACGTGTATTTGACTGTTTCATTACAAATGTAACTATATTTCAGATATTAGCTTATTTTATTAAAAAAAAAGAATTGTCCCGTCGATTTTTGGCAATCTAGGGAGTGGCCTGTGTCCCACCCACCACCTTACAAGACACACCCTAGTCCTAACTCAAGGTGCTGACTTGGGGTGAACAGTCATCTCTCCCAAAATGGGCAGTAAGTCCCGCCCAGAGTGCTGCACCAGAGCTAGGAGCCAATACGACAAAAAGGCCAATTCATCACAGATTTCGTATTTTAAAATAATTATATCTGGGTATTAGTTTTGCTTTGTCATTTGAACGTGTATTTGACTGTTTCATTACAAATGTAACTATATTTCAGATATTAGCTTCTTTAAAAAAAATTTAAAAAATTGTCCCGTCAATTTTTGGCAATCTAGGGAGTGGCCTGTGTCCCACCCACCACCTTACAAGACACACCCTAGTCCTAACTCAAGGTGCTGACTTGGGGTGAACAGTCCTCTCTTCAGAAATAGCCAGTAAGTCCCGCCCAGAGTGCTGCACCAGAGCTAGGAGCCAATACGACAAAAAGGCCAATTCATCACAGATTTCGTATTTTAAAATAATTATATCTGGGTATTAGTTTTACTTTGTCATTTGAACGTGTATTTGACTGTTTCATTACAAATGTAACTATATTTCAGATATTAGCTTCTTTTATTAAAAAAAAAGAATTGTCCCGTCGATTTTTGGCAATCTAGGGAGTGGCCTGTGTCCCACCCACCACCTTACAAGACACACCCTAGTCCTAACTCAAGGTGCTGACTTGGGGTGAACAGTCCTCTCTCCCAAAATGGGCAGTAAGTCCCGCCCAGAGTGCTGCACCAGAGCTAGGAGCCAATACGACAAAAAGGCCAATTCATCACAGATTTCGTATTTTAAAATAATTATATCTGGGTATTAGTTTTGCTTTGTCATTTGAACGTGTATTTGACTGTTTCATTACAAATGTAACTATATTTCAGATATTAGCTTCTTTAAAAAAATTTTAAAAAATTGTCCCGTCAATTTTTGGCAATCTAGGGAGTGGCCTGTGTCCCACCCACCACCTTACAAGACACACCCTAGTCCTAACTCAAGGTGCTGACTTGGGGTGAACAGACCTCTCTTCAGAAATAGCCAGTAAGTCCCGCCCAGAGTGCTGCACCAGAGCTAGGAGCCAATACGACAAAAAGGCCAATTCATCACAGATTTCGTATTTTAAAATAATTATATCTGGGTATTAGTTTTGCTTTGTCATTTGAACGTGTATTTGACTGTTTCATTACAAATGTAACTATATTTCAGATATTAGCTTCTTTTATTAAAAAAAAGAATTGTCCCGTCGATTTTTGGCAATCTAGGGAGTGGCCTGTGTCCCACCCACCACCTTACAAGACACACCCTAGTCCTAACTCAAGGTGCTGACTTGGGGTGAACAGCCATCTCTCCCAAAATGGGCAGTAAGTCCCGCCCAGAGTGCTGCACCAGAGCTAGGAGCCAATACGACAAAAAGGCCAATTCATCACAGATTTCGTATTTTAAAATAATTATATCTGGGTATTAGTTTTGCTTTGTCATTTGAACGTGTATTTGACTGTTTCATTACAAATGTAACTATATTTCAGATATTAGCTTCTTTAAAAAAAAATTAAAAAATTGTCCCGTCAATTTTTGGCAATCTAGGGAGTGGCCTGTGTCCCACCCACCACCTTACAAGACACACCCTAGTCCTAACTCAAGGTGCTGACTTGGGGTGAACAGTCCTCTCTCCCAAAATGGGCAGTAAGTCCCGCCCAGAGTGCTGCACCAGAGCTAGGAGCCAATACGACAAAAAGGCCAATTCATCACAGATTTCGAATTTTAAAATAATTATATCTGGGTATTAGTTTTGCTTTGTCATTTGAACGTGTATTTGACTCTTTCATTACAAATGTAACTATATTTCAGATATTAGCTTCTTTAAAAAAAATTTAAAAAATTGTCCCGTCAATTTTTGGCAATCTAGGGAGTGGCCTGTGTCCCACCCACCACCTTACAAGACACACCCTAGTCCTAACTCAAGGTGCTGACTTGGGGTGAACAGCTATCTCTCCCAAAATGGGCAATAAGTCCCGCCCAGAGTGCTGCACCAGAGCTAGGAGCCAATACGACAAAAAGGCCAATTCATCACAGATTTCGTATTTTAAAATAATTATATCTGGGTATTAGTTTTGCTTTGTCATTTGAACGTGTATTTGACTGTTTCATTACAAATGTAACTATATTTCAGATATTAGCTTCTTTTATTAAAAAAAAAGAATTGTCCCGTCGATTTTTGGCAATCTAGGGAGTGGCCTGTGTCCCACCCACCACCTTACAAGACACACCCTAGTCCTAACTCAAGGTGCTGACTTGGGGTGAACAGTCCTCTCTCCCAAAATGGGCAGTAAGTCCCGCCCAGAGTGCTGCACCAGAGCTAGGAGCCAATACGACAAAAAGGCCAATTCATCACAGATTTCGTATTTTAAAATAATTATATCTGGGTATTAGTTTTGCTTTGTCATTTGAACGTGTATTTGACATTGTTTCATTACAAATGTAACTATATTTCAGATATTAGCTTCTTTTATTAAAAAAAAAGAATTGTCCCGTCGATTTTTGGCAATCTAGGGTGTGGCCTGTGTCCCACCCACCACCTTACAAGACACACCCTAGTCCTAACTCAAGGTGCTGACTTGGGGTGAACAGTCCTCTCTCCCAAAATGGGCAGTAAGTCCCGCCCAGAGTGCTGCACCAGAGCTAGGAGCCAATACGACAAAAAGGCCAATTCATCACAGATTTCGTATTTTAAAATAATTATATCTGGGTATTAGTTTTGCTTTGTCATTTGAACGTGTATTTGACTGTTTCATTACAAATGTAACTATATTTCAGATATTAGCTTCTTTTATTAAAAAAAAGAATTGTCCCGTCGATTTTTGGCAATCTAGGGAGTGGCCTGTGTCCCACCCACCACCTTACAAGACACACCCTAGTCCTAACTCAAGGTGCTGACTTGGGGTGAACAGCCATCTCTCCCAAAATGGCCAGTAAGTCCCGCCCAGAGTGCTGCACCAGAGCTAGGAGCCAATACGACAAAAAGGCCAATTCATCACAGATTTCGTATTTTAAAATAATTATATCTGGGTATTAGTTTTGCTTTGTCATTTGAACGTGTATTTGACATTGTTTCATTACAAATGTAACTATATTTCAGATATTACCTTCTTTTATTAAAAAAAAAGAATTGTCCCGTCGATTTTTGGCAATCTAGGGAGTGGCCTGTGTCCCACCCACCACCTTACAAGACACACCCTAGTCCTAACTCAAGGTGCTGACTTGGGGTGAACAGTCCTCTCTCCCAAAATGGGCAGTAAGTCCCGCCCAGAGTGCAGCACCAGAGCTAGGAGCCAATACGACAAAAAGGCCAATTCATCACAGATTTCGTATTTTAAAATAATTATATCTGGGTATTAGTTTTGCTTTGTCATTTGAACGTGTATTTGACATTGTTTCATTACAAATGTAACTATATTTCAGATATTACCTTCTTTTATTAAAAAAAAAGAATTGTCCCGTCGATTTTTGGCAATCTAGGGAGTGGCCTGTGTCCCACCCACCACCTTACAAGACACACCCTAGTCCTAACTCAAGGTGCTGACTTGGGGTGAACAGTCCTCTCTCCCAAAATGGGCAGTAAGTCCCGCCCAGAGTGCTGCACCAGAGCTAGGAGCCAATACGACAAAAAGGCCAATTCATCACAGATTTCGTATTTTAAAATAATTATATCTGGGTATTAGTTTTGCTTTGTCATTTGAACGTGTATTTGACATTGTTTCATTACAAATGTAACTATATTTCAGATATTAGCTTCTTTTATTAAAAAAAAAGAATTGTCCCGTCGATTTTTGGCAATCTAGGGTGTGGCCTGTGTCCCACCCACCACCTTACAAGACACACCCTAGTCCTAACTCAAGGTGCTGACTTGGGGTGAACAGTCCTCTCTTCAGAAATAGCCAGTAAGTCCCGCCCAGAGTGCTGCACCAGAGCTAGGAGCCAATACGTCAAAAAGGCCAATTCATCACAGATTTCGTATTTTAAAATATTTATATCTGGGTATTAGTTTTGCTTTGTCATTTGAACGTGTATTTGACTGTTTCATTACAAATGTAACTATATTTCAGATATTAGCTTCTTTTATTAAAAAAAAAGAATTGTCCCGTCGATTTTTGGCAATCTAGGGAGTGGCCTGTGTCCCACCCACCACCTTACAAGACACACCCTAGTCCTAACTCAAGGTGCTGACTTGGGGTGAACAGTCATCTCTCCCAAAATGGGCAGTAAGTCCCGCCCAGAGTGCTGCACCAGAGCTAGGAGCCAATACGACAAAAAGGCCAATTCATCACAGATTTCGTATTTTAAAATAATTATATCTGGGTATTAGTTTTGCTTTGTCATTTGAACGTGTATTTGACTGTTTCATTACAAATGTAACTATATTTCAGATATTAGCTTCTTTAAAAAAAATTTAAAAAATTGTCCCGTCAATTTTTGGCAATCTAGGGAGTGGCCTGTGTCCCACCCACCACCTTACAAGACACACCCTAGTCCTAACTCAAGGTGCTGACTTGGGGTGAACAGTCATCTCTCTCAAAATGGGCAGTAAGTCCCGCCCAGAGTGCTGCACCAGAGCTAGGAGCCAATACGACAAAAAGGCCAATTCATCACAGATTTCGTATTTTAAAATAATTATATTTGGGTATTAGTTTTGCTTTGTCAATTGAACGTGTATTTGACTGTTTCATTACAAATGTAACTATATTTCAGATATTAGCTTCTTTTATTAAAAAAAAGAATTGTCCCGTCGATTTTTGGCAATCTAGGTTGTGGCCTGTGTCCCACCCACCACCTTACAAGACACACCCTAGTCCTAACTCAAGGTGCTGACTTGGGGTGAACAGTCCTCTCTTCAGAAATAGCCAGTAAGTCCCGCCCAGAGTGCTGCACCAGAGCTAGGAGCCAATACGACAAAAAGGCCAATTCATCACAGATTTCGTATTTTAAAATAATTATATCTGGGTATTAGTTTTGCTTTGTCATTTGAACGTGTATTTGACATTGTTTCATTACAAATGTAACTATATTTCAGATATTAGCTTCTTTTATTAAAAAAAAAGAATTGTCCCGTCGATTTTTGGCAATCTAGGGTGTGGCCTGTGTCCCACCCACCACCTTACAAGACACACCCTAGTCCTAACTCAAGGTGCTGACTTGGGGTGAACAGTCCTCTCTCCCAAAATGGGCAGTAAGTCCCGCCCAGAGTGCTGCACCAGAGCTAGGAGCCAATACGACAAAAAGGCCAATTCATCACAGATTTCGTATTTTAAAATAATTATATCTGGGTATTAGTTTTGCTTTGTCATTTGAACGTGTATTTGACTGTTTCATTACAAATGTAACTATATTTCAGATATTAGCTTCTTTTATTAAAAAAAAGAATTGTCCCGTCGATTTTTGGCAATCTAGGGAGTGGCCTGTGTCCCACCCACCACCTTACAAGACACACCCTAGTCCTAACTCAAGGTGCTGACTTGGGGTGAACAGCCATCTCTCCCAAAATGGGCAGTAAGTCCCGCCCAGAGTGCTGCACCAGAGCTAGGAGCCAATACGACAAAAAGGCCAATTCATCACAGATTTCGTATTTTAAAATAATTATATCTGGGTATTAGTTTTGCTTTGTCATTTGAACGTGTATTTGACATTGTTTCATTACAAATGTAACTATATTTCAGATATTACCTTCTTTTATTAAAAAAAAAGAATTGTCCCGTCGATTTTTGGCAATCTAGGGAGTGGCCTGTGTCCCACCCACCACCTTACAAGACACACCCTAGTCCTAACTCAAGGTGCTGACTTGGGGTGAACAGTCCTCTCTTCAGAAATAGCCAGTAAGTCCCGCCCAGAGTGCTGCACCAGAGCTAGGAGCCAATACGTCAAAAAGGCCAATTCATCACAGATTTCGTATTTTAAAATATTTATATCTGGGTATTAGTTTTGCTTTGTCATTTGAACGTGTATTTGACTGTTTCATTACAAATGTAACTATATTTCAGATATTAGCTTCTTTTATTAAAAAAAAAGAATTGTCCCGTCGATTTTAGGCAATCTAGGGAGTGGCCTGTGTCCCACCCACCACCTTACAAGACACACCCTAGTCCTAACTCAAGGTGCTGACTTGGGGTGAACAGTCATCTCTCCCAAAATGGGCAGTAAGTCCCGCCCAGAGTGCTGCACCAGAGCTAGGAGCCAATACGACAAAAAGGCCAATTCATCACAGATTTCGTATTTTAAAATAATTATATTTGGGTATTAGTTTTGCTTTGTCAATTGAACGTGTATTTGACTGTTTCATTACAAATGTAACTATATTTCAGATATTAGCTTCTTTAAAAAAAATTTAAAAAATTGTCCCGTCGATTTTTGGCAATCTAGGGAGTGGCCTGTGTCCCACCCACCACCTTACAAGACACACCCTAGTCCTAACTCAAGGTGCTGACTTGGGGTGAACAGTCATCTCTCCCAAAATGGGCAGTAAGTCCCGCCCAAAGTGCTGCACCAGAGCTAGGAGCCAATACGACAAAAAGGCCAATTCATCACAGATTTCGTATTTTAAAATAATTATATCTGGGCATTAGTTTTGCTTTGTCATTTGAACGTGTATTTGACATTGTTTCATTACAAATGTAACTATATTTCAGATATTAGCTTCTTTAAAAAAATTTTTATAAATTGTCCCGTCAATTTTTGGCAATCTAGGGAGTGGCCTGTGTCCCACCCACCACCTTACAAGACACACCCTAGTCCTAACTCAAGGTGCTGACTTGGGGTGAACAGCCATCTCTCCCGAAAACGGCAGTAAGTCCCGCCCAGAGTGCTGCACCAGAGCTAGGAGCCAATACGACAAAAAGGCCAATTCATCACAGATTTCGTATTTTAAAATAATTATATCTGGGTATTAGTTTTGCTTTGTCATTTGAACGTGTATTTGACATTGTTTCATTACAAATGTAACTATATTTCAGATATTAGCTTCTTTTATTAAAAAAAAGAATTGTCCCGTCGATTTTAGGCAATCTAGGGAGTGGCCTGTGTCCCACCCACCACCTTACAAGACACACCCTAGTCCTAACTCAAGGTGCTGACTTGGGGTGAACAGTCCTCTCTCCCAAAATGGGCAGTAAGTCCCGCCCAGAGTGCTGCACCAGAGCTAGGAGCCAATACGACAAAAAGGCCAATTCATCACAGATTTCGTATTTTAAAATAATTATATCTGGGTATTAGTTTTGCTTTGTCATTTGAACGTGTATTTGACATTGTTTCATTACAAATGTAACTATATTTCAGATATTAGCTTCTTTAAAAAATTTTTTAAAAATTGTCCCATCGATTTTAGGCAATCTAGGGAGTGGCCTGTGTCCCACCCACCACCTTACAAGACACACCCTAGTCCTAACTCAAGGTGCTGACTTGGGGTGAACAGTCATCTCTCCCAAAATGGGCAATAAGTCCCGCCCAGAGTGCTGCACCAGAGCTAGGAGCCAATACGACAAAAAGGCCAATTCATCACAGATTTCGTATTTTAAAATATTTATATCTGGTTATTAGTTTTGCTTTGTCATTTGAACGTGTATTTGACATTGTTTCATTACAAATGTAACTATATTTCAGATATTAGCTTCTTTAAAAAAAAAGTAATAATTGTCCCATCGATTTTAGGCAATCTAGGGAGTGGCCTGTGTCCCACCCACCACCTTACAAGACACACCCTAGTCCTAACTCAAGGTGCTGACTTGGGGTGAACAGTCATCTCTCCCAAAATGGGCAGTAAGTCCCGCCCAGAGTGCTGCACCAGAGCTAGGAGCCAATACGACAAAAAGGCCAATTCATCACAGATTTCGTATTTTAAAATAATTATATCTGGGTATTAGTTTTGCTTTGTCATTTGAACGTGTATTTGACATTGTTTCATTACAAATGTAACTATATTTCAGATATTAGCTTCTTTAAAAAAAATAATAATAATTGTCCCGTCAATTTTTGACAATCTAGGGAGTGGCCTGTGTCCCACCCACCACCTTACAAGACACACCCTAGTCCTAACTCAAGGTGCTGACTTGGGGTGAACAGCCATCTCTCCCAAAATGGGCAGTAAGTCCCGCCCAAAGTGCTGCACCAGAGCTAGGAGCCAATACGACAAAAAGGCCAATTCATCACAGATTTCGTATTTTAAAATAATTATATCTGGGTATTACTTTTGCTTTGTCATTTGAACATGTATTTGACATTGTTTCATTACAAATGTAACTATATTTCAGATATTAGCTTCTTTAAAAAAAAAGTAATAATTGTCCCATCGATTTTAGGCAATCTAGGGTGCAATCTAGGGTGTCCCACCCACCACCTTACAGGACACACCCTAGTCCTAACTCAAGGTGCTGACTTGGGGTGAACAGTCCTCTCTCCCAAAATGGGCAGTAAGTCCCGCCCAGAGTGCTGCACCAGAGCTAGGAGCCAATACGACAAAAAGGCCAATTCATCACAGATTTCGTATTTTAAAATAATTATATCTGGGTATTAGTTTTGCTTTGTCATTTGAACGTGTATTTGACTGTTTCATTACAAATGTAACTATATTTCAGATATTAGCTTCTTTAAAAAAAATTTAAAAAATTGTCCCGTCAATTTTTGGCAATCTAGGGAGTGGCCTGTGTCCCACCCACCACCTTACAAGACACACCCTAGTCCTAACTCAAGGTGCTGACTTGGGGTGAACAGTCCTCTCTCCCAAAATGGGCAGTAAGTCCCGCCCAGAGTGCTGCACCAGAGCTAGGAGCCAATACGACAAAAAGGCCAATTCATCACAGATTTCGTATTTTAAAATAATTATATCTGGGTATTAGTTTTGCTTTGTCATTTGAACGTGTATTTGACTATTTCATTACAAATGTAACTATATTTCAGATATTAGCTTCTTTTATTAAAAAAAAGAATTGTCCCGTCGATTTTTGGCAATCTAGGTTGTGGCCTGTGTCCCACCCACCACCTTACAAGACACACCCTAGTCCTAACTCAAGGTGCTGACTTGGGGTGAACAGTCCTCTCTTCAGAAATAGCCAGTAAGTCCCGCCCAGAGTGCTGCACCAGAGCTAGGAGCCAATACGACAAAAAGGCCAATTCATCACAGATTTCGTATTTTAAAATAATTATATCTGGGTATTACTTTTGCTTTGTCATTTGAACGTGTATTTGACTGTTTCATTACAAATGTAACTATATTTCAGATATTAGCTTCTTTAAAAAAAATTTAAAAAATTGTCCCGTCAATTTTTGGCAATCTAGGGAGTGGCCTGTGTCCCACCCACCACCTTACAAGACACACCCTAGTCCTAACTCAAGGTGCTGACTTGGGGTGAACAGTCCTCTCTCCCAAAATGGGCAGTAAGTCCCGCCCAGAGTGCTGCACCAGAGCTAGGAGCCAATACGACAAAAAGGCCAATTCATCACAGATTTCGTATTTTAAAATAATTATATCTGGGTATTAGTTTTGCTTTGTCATTTGAACGTGTATTTGACTATTTCATTACAAATGTAACTATATTTCAGATATTAGCTTCTTTTATTAAAAAAAAGAATTGTCCCGTCGATTTTTGGCAATCTAGGTTGTGGCCTGTGTCCCACCCACCACCTTACAAGACACACCCTAGTCCTAACTCAAGGTGCTGACTTGGGGTGAACAGTCATCTCTCCCAAAATGGCCAGTAAGTCCCGCCCAGAGTGCTGCACCAGAGCTAGGAGCCAATACGACAAAAAGGCCAATTCATCACAGATTTCGTATTTTAAAATAATTATATCTGGGTATTAGTTTTACTTTGTCATTTGAACGTGTATTTGACTGTTTCATTACAAATGTGACTATATTTCAGATATTAGCTTCTTTTATTAAAAAAAAAGAATTGTCCCGTCGATTTTTGGCAATCTAGGGAGTGGCCTGTGTCCCACCCACCACCTTACAAGACACACCCTAGTCCTAACTCAAGGTGCTGACTTGGGGTGAACAGTCATCTCTCCCAAAATGGCCAGTAAGTCCCGCCCAGAGTGCTGCACCAGAGCTAGGAGCCAATACGACAAAAAGGCCAATTCATCACAGATTTCGTATTTTAAAATAATTATATCTGGGTATTACTTTTGCTTTGTCATTTGAACGTGTATTTGACTGTTTCATTACAAATGTAACTATATTTCAGATATTAGCTTCTTTAAAAAAAATTTAAAAAATTGTCCCGTCAATTTTTGGCAATCTAGGGAGTGGCCTGTGTCCCACCCACCACCTTACAAGACACACCCTAGTCCTAACTCAAGGTGCTGACTTGGGGTGAACAGTCCTCTCTCCCAAAATGGGCAGTAAGTCCCGCCCAGAGTGCTGCACCAGAGCTAGGAGCCAATACGACAAAAAGGCCAATTCATCACAGATTTCGTATTTTAAAATAATTATATCTGGGTATTAGTTTTGCTTTGTCATTTGAACGTGTATTTGACTGTTTCATTACAAATGTAACTATATTTCAGATATTAGCTTCTTTTATTAAAAAAAAGAATTGTCCCGTCGATTTTTGGCAATCTAGGGAGTGGCCTGTGTCCCACCCACCACCTTACAAGACACACCCTAGTCCTAACTCAAGGTGCTGACTTGGGGTGAACAGTCCTCTCTCCCAAAATGGGCAGTAAGTCCCGCCCAGAGTGCTGCACCAGAGCTAGGAGCCAATACGACAAAAAGGCCAATTCATCACAGATTTCGAATTTTAAAATAATTATATCTGGGTATTAGTTTTGCTTTGTCATTTGAACGTGTATTTGACTCTTTCATTACAAATGTAACTATATTTCAGATATTAGCTTCTTTAAAAAAAATTTAAAAAATTGTCCCGTCAATTTTTGGCAATCTAGGGAGTGGCCTGTGTCCCACCCACCACCTTACAGGACACACCCTAGTCCTAACTCAAGGTGCTGACTTGGGGTGAACAGTCCTCTCTCCCAAAATGGGCAGTAAGTCCCGCCCAGAGTGCTGCACCAGAGCTAGGAGCCAATACGACAAAAAGGCCAATTCATCACAGATTTCGTATTTTAAAATAATTATATCTGGGTATTAGTTTTGCTTTGTCATTTGAACGTGTATTTGACTGTTTCATTACAAATGTAACTATATTTCAGATATTAGCTTCTTTAAAAAAATTTTAAAAAATTGTCCCGTCAATTTTTGGCAATCTAGGGAGTGGCCTGTGTCCCACCCACCACCTTACAAGACACACCCTAGTCCTAACTCAAGGTGCTGACTTGGGGTGAACAGTCCTCTCTTCAGAAATAGCCAGTAAGTCCCGCCCAGAGTGCTGCACCAGAGCTAGGAGCCAATACGACAAAAAGGCCAATTCATCACAGATTTCGTATTTTAAAATAATTATATCTGGGTATTAGTTTTGCTTTGTCATTTGAACGTGTATTTGACATTGTTTCATTACAAATGTAACTATATTTCAGATATTAGCTTCTTTTATTAAAAAAAAAGAATTGTCCCGTCGATTTTTGGCAATCTAGGGTGTGGCCTGTGTCCCACCCACCACCTTACAAGACACACCCTAGTCCTAACTCAAGGTGCTGACTTGGGGTGAACAGTCCTCTCTCCCAAAATGGGCAGTAAGTCCCGCCCAGAGTGCTGCACCAGAGCTAGGAGCCAATACGACAAAAAGGCCAATTCATCACAGATTTCGTATTTTAAAATAATTATATCTGGGTATTAGTTTTGCTTTGTCATTTGAACGTGTATTTGACTGTTTCATTACAAATGTAACTATATTTCAGATATTAGCTTCTTTAAAAAAAATTTAAAAAATTGTCCCGTCGATTTTTGGCAATCTAGGGAGTGGCCTGTGTCCCACCCACCACCTTACAAGACACACCCTAGTCCTAACTCAAGGTGCTGACTTGGGGTGAACAGCCATCTCTCCCAAAATGGGCAGTAAGTCCCGCCCAGAGTGCTGCACCAGAGCTAGGAGCCAATACGTCAAAAAGGCCAATTCATCACAGATTTCGTATTTTAAAATATTTATATCTGGGTATTAGTTTTGCTTTGTCATTTGAACGTGTATTTGACTGTTTCATTACAAATGTAACTATATTTCAGATATTAGCTTCTTTTATTAAAAAAAAAGAATTGTCCCGTCGATTTTTGGCAATCTAGGGAGTGGCCTGTGTCCCACCCACCACCTTACAAGACACACCCTAGTCCTAACTCAAGGTGCTGACTTGGGGTGAACAGTCATCTCTCCCAAAATGGGCAGTAAGTCCCGCCCAGAGTGCTGCACCAGAGCTAGGAGCCAATACGACAAAAAGGCCAATTCATCACAGATTTCGTATTTTAAAATAATTATATCTGGGTATTAGTTTTGCTTTGTCATTTGAACGTGTATTTGACTGTTTCATTACAAATGTAACTATATTTCAGATATTAGCTTCTTTAAAAAAAATTTAAAAAATTGTCCCGTCAATTTTTGGCAATCTAGGGAGTGGCCTGTGTCCCACCCACCACCTTACAAGACACACCCTAGTCCTAACTCAAGGTGCTGACTTGGGGTGAACAGTCATCTCTCTCAAAATGGGCAGTAAGTCCCGCCCAGAGTGCTGCACCAGAGCTAGGAGCCAATACGACAAAAAGGCCAATTCATCACAGATTTCGTATTTTAAAATAATTATATTTGGGTATTAGTTTTGCTTTGTCAATTGAACGTGTATTTGACTGTTTCATTACAAATGTAACTATATTTCAGATATTAGCTTCTTTAAAAAAAATTTAAAAAATTGTCCCGTCGATTTTTGGCAATCTAGGGAGTGGCCTGTGTCCCACCCACCACCTTACAAGACACACCCTAGTCCTAACTCAAGGTGCTGACTTGGGGTGAACAGTCCTCTCTCCCAAAATGGGCAGTAAGTCCCGCCCAGAGTGCTGCACCAGAGCTAGGAGCCAATACGACAAAAAGGCCAATTCATCACAGATTTCGTATTTTAAAATAATTATATCTGGGTATTAGTTTTGCTTTGTCATTTGAACGTGTATTTGACATTGTTTCATTACAAATGTAACTATATTTCAGATATTAGCTTCTTTAAAAAATTTTTTATAAATTGTCCCGTCAATTTTTGGCAATCTAGGGAGTGGCCTGTGTCCCACCCACCACCTTACAAGACACACCCTAGTCCTAACTCAAGGTGCTGACTTGGGGTGAACAGTCCTCTCTTCAGAAATAGCCAGTAAGTCCCGCCCAGAGTGCTGCACCAGAGCTAGGAGCCAATACGACAAAAAGGCCAATTCATCACAGATTTCGTATTTTAAAATAATTATATCTGGGTATTAGTTTTACTTTGTCATTTGAACGTGTATTTGACTGTTTCATTACAAATGTAACTATATTTCAGATATTAGCTTCTTTTATTAAAAAAAAAGAATTGTCCCGTCGATTTTTGGCAATCTAGGGAGTGGCCTGTGTCCCACCCACCACCTTACAAGACACACCCTAGTCCTAACTCAAGGTGCTGACTTGGGGTGAACAGTCCTCTCTCCCAAAATGGCCAGTAAGTCCCGCCCAGAGTGCTGCACCAGAGCTAGGAGCCAATACGACAAAAAGGCCAATTCATCACAGATTTCGTATTTTAAAATAATTATATCTGGGTATTACTTTTGCTTTGTCATTTGAACGTGTATTTGACTGTTTCATTACAAATGTAACTATATTTCAGATATTAGCTTCTTTAAAAAAAATTTAAAAAATTGTCCCGTCAATTTTTGGCAATCTAGGGAGTGGCCTGTGTCCCACCCACCACCTTACAAGACACACCCTAGTCCTAACTCAAGGTGCTGACTTGGGGTGAACAGTCCTCTCTCCCAAAATGGGCAGTAAGTCCCGCCCAGAGTGCTGCACCAGAGCTAGGAGCCAATACGACAAAAAGGCCAATTCATCACAGATTTCGTATTTTAAAATAATTATATCTGGGTATTAGTTTTGCTTTGTCATTTGAACGTGTATTTGACTGTTTCATTACAAATGTAACTATATTTCAGATATTAGCTTCTTTAAAAAATTTTTAAAAAATTGTCCCGTCAATTTTTGGCAATCTAGGGAGTGGCCTGTGTCCCACCCACCACCTTACAAGACACACCCTAGTCCTAACTCAAGGTGCTGACTTGGGGTGAACAGTCCTCTCTTCAGAAATAGCCAGTAAGTCCCGCCCAGAGTGCTGCACCAGAGCTAGGAGCCAATACGACAAAAAGGCCAATTCATCACAGATTTCGTATTTTAAAATAATTATATCTGGGTATTAGTTTTGCTTTGTCATTTGAACGTGTATTTGACTGTTTCATTACAAATGTAACTATATTTCAGATATTAGCTTCTTTTATTAAAAAAAAGAATTGTCCCGTCGATTTTTGGCAATCTAGGGAGTGGCCTGTGTCCCACCCACCACCTTACAAGACACACCCTAGTCCTAACTCAAGGTGCTGACTTGGGGTGAAAAAGTCCTCTCTCCCAAAATGGGCAGTAAGTCCCGCCCAGAGTGCTGCACCAGAGCTAGGAGCCAATACGACAAAAAGGCCAATTCATCACAGATTTCGTATTTTAAAATAATTATATCTGGGTATTCGTTTTGCTTTGTCATTTGAACGTGTATTTGACTATTTCATTACAAATGTAACTATATTTCAGATATTAGCTTCTTTTATTAAAAAAAAAAGAATTGTCCCGTCGATTTTTGGCAATCTAGGGAGTGGCCTGTGTCCCACCCACCACCTTACAAGACACACCCTAGTCCTAACTCAAGGTGCTGACTTGGGGTGAACAGCCATCTCTCCCAAAATGGGCAGTAAGTCCCGCCCAGAGTGCTGCACCAGAGCTAGGAGCCAATACGACAAAAAGGCCAATTCATCACAGATTTCGTATTTTAAAATAATTATATCTGGGTATTAGTTTTGCTTTGTCATTTGAACGTGTATTTGACTGTTTCATTACAAATGTAACTATATTTCAGATATTAGCTTCTTTAAAAAAAATTTAAAAAATTGTCCCGTCAATTTTTGGCAATCTAGGGAGTGGCCTGTGTCCCACCCACCACCTTACAAGACACACCCTAGTCCTAACTCAAGGTGCTGACTTGGGGTGAACAGTCCTCTCTCCCAAAATGGGCAGTAAGTCCCGCCCAGAGTGCTGCACCAGAGCTAGGAGCCAATACGACAAAAAGGCCAATTCATCACAGATTTCGAATTTTAAAATAATTATATCTGGGTATTAGTTTTGCTTTGTCATTTGAACGTGTATTTGACTGTTTCATTACAAATGTAACTATATTTCAGATATTAGCTTCTTTAAAAAAAATTTAAAAAATTGTCCCGTCAATTTTTGGCAATCTAGGGAGTGGCCTGTGTCCCACCCACCACCTTACAAGACACACCCTAGTCCTAACTCAAGGTGCTGACTTGGGGTGAACAGCTATCTCTCCCAAAATGGGCAATAAGTCCCGCCCAGAGTGCTGCACCAGAGCTAGGAGCCAATACGACAAAAAGGCCAATTCATCACAGATTTCGTATTTTAAAATAATTATATCTGGGTATTAGTTTTGCTTTGTCATTTGAACGTGTATTTGACTATTTCATTACAAATGTAACTATATTTCAGATATTAGCTTCTTTTATTAAAAAAAAGAATTGTCCCGTCGATTTTTGGCAATCTAGGTTGTGGCCTGTGTCCCACCCACCACCTTACAAGACACACCCTAGTCCTAACTCAAGGTGCTGACTTGGGGTGAACAGTCCTCTCTTCAGAAATAGCCAGTAAGTCCCGCCCAGAGTGCTGCACCAGAGCTAGGAGCCAATACGACAAAAAGGCCAATTCATCACAGATTTCGTATTTTAAAATAATTATATCTGGGTATTAGTTTTACTTTGTCATTTGAACGTGTATTTGACTGTTTCATTACAAATGTAACTATATTTCAGATATTAGCTTCTTTTATTAAAAAAAAAGAATTGTCCCGTCGATTTTTGGCAATCTAGGGAGTGGCCTGTGTCCCACCCACCACCTTACAAGACACACCCTAGTCCTAACTCAAGGTGCTGACTTGGGGTGAACAGTCCTCTCTCCCAAAATGGGCAGTAAGTCCCGCCCAGAGTGCTGCACCAGAGCTAGGAGCCAATACGACAAAAAGGCCAATTCATCACAGATTTCGTATTTTAAAATAATTATATCTGGGTATTACTTTTGCTTTGTCATTTGAACGTGTATTTGACTGTTTCATTACAAATGTAACTATATTTCAGATATTAGCTTCTTTAAAAAAAATTTAAAAAATTGTCCCGTCAATTTTTGGCAATCTAGGGAGTGGCCTGTGTCCCACCCACCACCTTACAAGACACACCCTAGTCCTAACTCAAGGTGCTGACTTGGGGTGAACAGTCCTCTCTTCAGAAATAGCCAGTAAGTCCCGCCCAGAGTGCTGCACCAGAGCTAGGAGCCAATACGACAAAAAGGCCAATTCATCACAGATTTCGTATTTTAAAATAATTATATCTGGGTATTAGTTTTGCTTTGTCATTTGAACGTGTATTTGACATTGTTTCATTACAAATGTAACTATATTTCAGATATTAGCTTCTTTTATTAAAAAAAAAGAATTGTCCCGTCGATTTTTGGCAATCTAGGGTGTGGCCTGTGTCCCACCCACCACCTTACAAGACACACCCTAGTCCTAACTCAAGGTGCTGACTTGGGGTGAACAGTCCTCTCTCCCAAAATGGGCAGTAAGTCCCGCCCAGAGTGCTGCACCAGAGCTAGGAGCCAATACGACAAAAAGGCCAATTCATCACAGATTTCGTATTTTAAAATAATTATATCTGGGTATTAGTTTTGCTTTGTCATTTGAACGTGTATTTGACTGTTTCATTACAAATGTAACTATATTTCAGATATTAGCTTCTTTTATTAAAAAAAAGAATTGTCCCGTCGATTTTTGGCAATCTAGGGAGTGGCCTGTGTCCCACCCACCACCTTACAAGACACACCCTAGTCCTAACTCAAGGTGCTGACTTGGGGTGAACAGCCATCTCTCCCAAAATGGGCAGTAAGTCCCGCCCAGAGTGCTGCACCAGAGCTAGGAGCCAATACGACAAAAAGGCCAATTCATCACAGATTTCGTATTTTAAAATAATTATATTTGGGTATTAGTTTTGCTTTGTCAATTGAACGTGTATTTGACTGTTTCATTACAAATGTAACTATATTTCAGATATTAGCTTCTTTTATTAAAAAAAAGAATTGTCCCGTCGATTTTTGGCAATCTAGGTTGTGGCCTGTGTCCCACCCACCACCTTACAAGACACACCCTAGTCCTAACTCAAGGTGCTGACTTGGGGTGAACAGTCCTCTCTTCAGAAATAGCCAGTAAGTCCCGCCCAGAGTGCTGCACCAGAGCTAGGAGCCAATACAACAAAAAGGCCAATTCATCACAGATTTCGTATTTTAAAATAATTATATCTGGGTATTAGTTTTACTTTGTCATTTGAACGTGTATTTGACTGTTTCATTACAAATGTAACTATATTTCAGATATTAGCTTCTTTTATTAAAAAAAAAAGAATTGTCCCGTCGATTTTTGGCAATCTAGGGAGTGGCCTGTGTCCCACCCACCACCTTACAAGACACACCCTAGTCCTAACTCAAGGTGCTGACTTGGGGTGAACAGTCCTCTCTCCCAAAATGGGCAGTAAGTCCCGCCCAGAGTGCTGCACCAGAGCTAGGAGCCAATACGACAAAAAGGCCAATTCATCACAGATTTCGTATTTTAAAATAATTATATCTGGGTATTAGTTTTGCTTTGTCATTTGAACGTGTATTTGACTGTTTCATTACAAATGTAACTATATTTCAGATATTAGCTTCTTTAAAAAATTTTTAAAAAATTGTCCCGTCAATTTTTGGCAATCTAGGGAGTGGCCTGTGTCCCACCCACCACCTTACAAGACACACCCTAGTCCTAACTCAAGGTGCTGACTTGGGGTGAACAGTCCTCTCTTCAGAAATAGCCAGTAAGTCCCGCCCAGAGTGCTGCACCAGAGCTAGGAGCCAATACGACAAAAAGGCCAATTCATCACAGATTTCGTATTTTAAAATAATTATATCTGGGTATTAGTTTTGCTTTGTCATTTGAACGTGTATTTGACATTGTTTCATTACAAATGTAACTATATTTCAGATATTAGCTTCTTTTATTAAAAAAAAAGAATTGTCCCGTCGATTTTTGGCAATCTAGGGTGTGGCCTGTGTCCCACCCACCACCTTACAAGACACACCCTAGTCCTAACTCAAGGTGCTGACTTGGGGTGAACAGTCCTCTCTCCCAAAATGGGCAGTAAGTCCCGCCCAGAGTGCTGCACCAGAGCTAGGAGCCAATACGACAAAAAGGCCAATTCATCACAGATTTCGTATTTTAAAATAATTATATCTGGGTATTAGTTTTGCTTTGTCATTTGAACGTGTATTTGACTGTTTCATTACAAATGTAACTATATTTCAGATATTAGCTTCTTTTATTAAAAAAAAGAATTGTCCCGTCGATTTTTGGCAATCTAGGGAGTGGCCTGTGTCCCACCCACCACCTTACAGGACACACCCTAGTCCTAACTCAAGGTGCTGACTTGGGGTGAACAGTCATCTCTCCCAAAATGGGCAGTAAGTCCCGCCCAGAGTGCTGCACCAGAGCTAGGAGCCAATACGACAAAAAGGCCAATTCATCACAGATTTCGTATTTTAAAATAATTATATCTGGGTATTAGTTTTGCTTTGTCATTTGAACGTGTATTTGACATTGTTTCATTACAAATGTAACTATATTTCAGATATTACCTTCTTTTATTAAAAAAAAAGAATTGTCCCGTCGATTTTTGGCAATCTAGGGAGTGGCCTGTGTCCCACCCACCACCTTACAAGACACACCCTAGTCCTAACTCAAGGTGCTGACTTGGGGTGAACAGTCCTCTCTCCCAAAATGGGCAGTAAGTCCCGCCCAGAGTGCTGCACCAGAGCTAGGAGCCAATACGACAAAAAGGCCAATTCATCACAGATTTCGTATTTTAAAATAATTATATCTGGGTATTAGTTTTGCTTTGTCATTTGAACGTGTATTTGACATTGTTTCATTACAAATGTAACTATATTTCAGATATTAGCTTCTTTTATTAAAAAAAAAGAATTGTCCCGTCGATTTTTGGCAATCTAGGGTGTGGCCTGTGTCCCACCCACCACCTTACAAGACACACCCTAGTCCTAACTCAAGGTGCTGACTTGGGGTGAACAGTCCTCTCTTCAGAAATAGCCAGTAAGTCCCGCCCAGAGTGCTGCACCAGAGCTAGGAGCCAATACGTCAAAAAGGCCAATTCATCACAGATTTCGTATTTTAAAATATTTATATCTGGGTATTAGTTTTGCTTTGTCATTTGAACGTGTATTTGACTGTTTCATTACAAATGTAACTATATTTCAGATATTAGCTTCTTTTATTAAAAAAAAAGAATTGTCCCGTCGATTTTTGGCAATCTAGGGAGTGGCCTGTGTCCCACCCACCACCTTACAAGACACACCCTAGTCCTAACTCAAGGTGCTGACTTGGGGTGAACAGTCATCTCTCCCAAAATGGGCAGTAAGTCCCGCCCAGAGTGCTGCACCAGAGCTAGGAGCCAATACGACAAAAAGGCCAATTCATCACAGATTTCGTATTTTAAAATAATTATATCTGGGTATTAGTTTTGCTTTGTCATTTGAACGTGTATTTGACTGTTTCATTACAAATGTAACTATATTTCAGATATTAGCTTCTTTAAAAAAAATTTAAAAAATTGTCCCGTCAATTTTTGGCAATCTAGGGAGTGGCCTGTGTCCCACCCACCACCTTACAAGACACACCCTAGTCCTAACTCAAGGTGCTGACTTGGGGTGAACAGTCATCTCTCTCAAAATGGGCAGTAAGTCCCGCCCAGAGTGCTGCACCAGAGCTAGGAGCCAATACGACAAAAAGGCCAATTCATCACAGATTTCGTATTTTAAAATAATTATA
This sequence comes from Gobio gobio, assembly GCF_949357685.1. Lineage (NCBI taxonomy): Eukaryota > Metazoa > Chordata > Actinopteri > Cypriniformes > Gobionidae > Gobio > Gobio gobio. The sequence goes on along the minus strand of NW_027645594.1, from coordinate 1,004 downwards.
TTTGGGTATTAGTTTTGCTTTGTCATTTGAACGTGTATTTGACTGTTTCATTACAAATGTAACTATATTTCAGATATTAGCTTCTTTAAAAAAAATTTAAAAAATTGTCCCGTCGATTTTTGGCAATCTAGGGAGTGGCCTGTGTCCCACCCACCACCTTACAAGACACACCCTAGTCCTAACTCAAGGTGCTGACTTGGGGTGAACAGTCATCTCTCCCAAAATGGGCAGTAAGTCCCGCCCAGAGTGCTGCACCAGAGCTAGGAGCCAATACGACAAAAAGGCCAATTCATCACAGATTTCGTATTTTAAAATAATTATATCTGGGCATTAGTTTTGCTTTGTCATTTGAACGTGTATTTGACATTGTTTCATTACAAATGTAACTATATTTCAGATATTAGCTTCTTTAAAAATTTTTTTATAAATTGTCCCGTCAATTTTTGGCAATCTAGGGAGTGGCCTGTGTCCCACCCACCACCTTACAAGACACACCCTAGTCCTAACTCAAGGTGCTGACTTGGGGTGAACAGTCATCTCTCCCAAAATGGGCAGTAAGTCCCGCCCAGAGTGCTGCACCAGAGCTAGGAGCCAATACGACAAAAAGGCCAATTCATCACAGATTTCGTATTTTAAAATAATTATATCTGGGCATTAGTTTTGCTTTGTCATTTGAACGTGTATTTGACATTGTTTCATTACAAATGTAACTATATTTCAGATATTAGCTTCTTTAAAAATTTTTTTATAAATTGTCCCGTCAATTTTTGGCAATCTAGGGAGTGGCCTGTGTCCCACCCACCACCTTACAAGACACACCCTAGTCCTAACTCAAGGTGCTGACTTGGGGTGAACAGCCATCTCTCCCGAAAACGGCAGTAAGTCCCGCCCAGAGTGCTGCACCAGAGCTAGGAGCCAATACGACAAAAAGGCCAATTCATCACAGATTTCGTATTTTAAAATAATTATTTCTGGGTATTAGTTTTGCTTTGTCATTTGAACGT
>NW_027645595.1:57500-191000 GCF_949357685.1 Gobio gobio | reverse complement strand
GGGGGAACCCTTTTCGTATGATCAAGATCACGCGGCGTTGTCTCCGCGCCTTGGTCATATGGAAGAAAGCCTGGTTCCTGTCCCAGGGTCCGGTGCTGGGGGCACTATGTCGTCGAGTCACCCTGACGACAGATGCCTCTCTCACGGGCTGGGGAGCGGTAATGGAAGGCCGCTCAGCTCAGGGTCTGTGGGGGGACCATCATCTTTCGTGGCACATCAACTGCCTGGAGATGATGGCAGTCTTCAATGCTTTGAAGTTCTTCCTCCCGGACCTGAGGGGCCATCATGTGTTGGTCCGTACGGACAACACATCGGTGGTTTCCTATGTAAATCGTCAGGGGGGTCTGCGTTCGCGCCCACTGTGCAAACTAGCGCACCAGATCCTCCTGTGGTCTCTGGGGAAGTTACTCTCCTTGAGAGCAATCTTTATCCCGGGGGCCCAGAATATTGGAGCGGACATCCTGTCGAGACAGGGGCTGAGGCCAGGGGAATGGAGACTTCACCCCGAGGTGGTGAAGCTCATTTGGGAGATTTACGGCCAGGCGGAAGTGGATCTGTTTGCGTCTCAGAATACGACGCACTGTCCACTCTGGTTCTCGTTGACACATCCAGCTCCTCTGGGACTGGATGCCATGGTACAGACGTGGCCGAGGCGGCGTCTGTACGCATTTCCCCCAGTGGTTCTGCTCCAGGGAGTTCTGGAGAAAGTTCGCCGGGAGGGGATAAGTCTACTGCTAGTAGCTCCTTACTGGCCGAGCCGGATTTGGTTCTCGAACCTTGTAACACTGCTCGATGGCTCACCTTGGAAGATTCCGATAAGGAGGGATCTTCTATCTCAGGCTGAGGGCTCCATATTTCACCCCCGCCCAGAAATGTGGAACCTATGGGTTTGGCCGCTGAGGGGGCTGAGCTCATAGAGTCTGGTCTCTCTTCCGAGGTAGTGGAGACCATTCTTAGCTCCAGAGCTCCATCCACGAGGAGACTATATGCCCTGAAGTGGAAGTTGTTCACTTCTTGGTGTCAAGAACGACATTTAGATCCAGTCAACTGCCCTGTTGGTTCAGTGCTAGATTTTTTACAAGAGCGATTCTCTTCTGGGTTGACCCCTGCTACACTAAAGGTGTATGTTTCATCTATTTCTGCTTACCATGCCCATGTGGATGGTATTACTGTGGGGAGAGACCCGTTGGTAACTCGTTTCCTTCGTGGCACTAAGAGGCTGAGGCCTGCGGTGCGTACTAGAGTTCCTACTTGGGATTTGGCTATAGTGTTGGAAGGTTTATCTGCGGCTCCGTTCGAATCACTTGACATCATCTCAGAAAAGTTTCTGACTCTGAAAACCATCTTCCTTCTTGCCATCTCTTCTATTAAGAGAGTAGGAGACCTTCAGGCCTTATCAATATCCCCTTCGTGCTTGGAGTTTGCACCAGGGATGGTTAAAGCTTTCCTTTACCCTAGATTAGGGTATGTTCCGAAGGTGTTAACCAATGTTCCACGGCCTATAGTGTTGCAGGCTCTCTGTCCTCCTCCATTTGTTAATCCAGACCAGGAAAGATTGAACCTTATATGTCCAGTGCGAGCACTGGATGCTTATGTCCACAGAGCTGCCCTGTGGAGAAAAGCGGATCTATTGTTTGTTTGTTTTGGACCTCAGAACAGGGGTCTCCCTGCGTCCAAACATACAATGAGCAAGTGGATAGTCGAGGCTATCTCACTGGCTTATGGGTCATCTGATCAGCAGTGTCCCTTAGCTGTCAAAGCCCACTCTACTAGGAGTATGGCGGCCTCTAAGGCCTTGGTATCGGGGGTTTCCCTCAAAGAAGTCTGCGATGCGGCCGGTTGGTCCTCGCCTCTTACGTTTGTGAGATACTATGATCTTGACCTGGAATGTGCTCCAGGTTCTTCAGTGCTCCTGTCTTGAATGTGCCACAGTTTCACACGACAGGCATTTGGTATTATGGCGTTTTGGTATTTCGTTCCCAAAGCTGTCCCTAGTGGACGCAGTGTGAAGTTCCCTCGAAAGGGAACGTCTCAGGTTATGACTATAACCATAGTTCCCTGAGAAGGGAACGAAACACTGCGTCCCTTTGCCATACTCCCTGCATCCCTGTGATCCCTTGCTTCGGCAGTTTAGCTGAAGTGCGATCGGACCGGATGTATATTTATCCTTTCCTGGACGTGACGTCACCCCCCCGTGACGCTCACTCTCGCCATTGGCTGAGTTGACATACGTGCATCAGATGCTATCACGCTGTGGGCGTTCCCAAAGCTGTCCCTAGTGGACGCAGTGTTTCGTTCCCTTCTCAGGGAACTATGGTTATAGTCATAACCTGAGACGATTTTGACAATTGGCCCTTTTCACCTCTTTTTTCAATTATTTCCTCAATTAATGACAGTTTGGGAATGTACATAATATCTGTAGACCTGGAAGACATAAAACTTTTAAGCTGTGAATATTTAAAAAAAAAAAATGTTTTGAGGGAATCTGGTGTTTATCACACAATTCTTGAAATGTAAGAAGTATACCATCCATATACAAGTCTTTAATAGTCTGAATACCTTTAGTTTTCCATAGTTTAAATCCTCCATCCTTATATTTATTATTATTTAGTGTTAGACAGTTTCTAAATGGTCTTGATGAATGTGAAGGGGTCATGTTTGCCTTCTTGTTGTTAATTACAACATTTATAAATGTTGTAAGCTATTGCATTTTGCAGAAAATCTTAATTAAATGTGTTGATTAAATGTAAACAGAGCAAATAAGATAAACTTATTTGCTCTATTTACATAGTTTACTGATACCTATTGGTTATTTACTGGTACTACTGCCTTAACAATGACACTCCCAATGGATGAGGATAATTTAATAGCATTTAATAGAGCCGTGTAATGACGTATAAATAATGAATATCAAAAAATAGTCTGATAGACTGTTTAATATACAACACAACCAATTTGTAACCAAAGACTAAAATGTGAATTCACTTTTATTAGTAACTTTGGTAAGTTTCAGATTTCAATTCATAAATAACATCGATGGAGGGGGGCCCAAAAAATGCAGCCTGCCTAGTGTAGTCCATTTATTTAATCCGGCTCTGCATATACACCTAGGATGGCTTTAGGGTGAGTAAATCATGGGATCATTTTCATTTTTGGGTGAACAAACTCTTTAACGCTCTCTGACTCTCTTACCAGAGACTGAACTACTGAACTAGAGCTGATTGAGACACTCAGAGATTTAGTTTGGATTTATTTTTCTCATCTTAAACAGGACAAACACACAGAAAAACTCTTGGTGAAGTGACTGAGATCCACGTGACACACTGTAATAAAGATGGCATTTATTAAAGAGGAGAGTCAAGACATGAAGATTGAAGAAACATTGAGAGTGAAACATGAAGAAACTGAGGAACAAACAGGTTGGTTTCATTCTCAAAGCTGAACTCAGTCATTCATTCATTATTAAAATATCCAGCTCTACAGAAATGGAGAATTTACAGACGTATAATCATACAGTGATTTAATACTGAAGTACCGTAAACAAAACAATTGTAACATTAAACCCAATATCTACTTGCTCTAAACATTTTAACATCCCTGAATGTAAATAGCAGTAAATAAGCCAAGCAATAAATAATTCAGGGCTCCAGGCTAGAGGTCTGCTACCCGACCCGATGGGTCCCGAAAAACGTGCAGTTTCGGGTCGGGTTCGGGCTAATGTTTAATGAACAGCCTCGGGTTCGGTTTTTTAACTAAAAAAAAATTAATCGTCTGTATACTGTATATGACAGGTGTGCTTTAGAGGGCTGCATTGGGATTGAGTCCCGCCGGGTCCCGCGGGACCCAACGTAAATCTCGCGGGAGCGGGCGGTTTGAATTTTGCTGCGGGCGGGAATGGGCGGCTAAAAAAAACACAGCGGGAATGGGCGGCTAAAAAAAACACAGCGGGAATCGGCGGGATAGGGAAGTTGCCTAACGACATGATGGAGATGTCAATAGATGATGTAGAAAAGAACCTCAAACGAGGTATTTACAGCACAAAAGCTAAGCAAGGAAAGTCTGACATTTGGAGAAGTTTCTCAATTGTTTTGGTAGGCAAAATCATGCGGTATAACGTTATATGTATCCACATATTGCGCAGCTGGCAAATACATAGCTACTTGATCATACCTCACCAAAAACGCTCAGCACTCCCTGCAGGTCAAGTTGACTGTTTGGTGTTTTTGACAAACAATACATAGAAGTTTAGTGAGTGGAAATGGATTGTTTCTAAATGTCCGTTTGCTATTTTGTGTTCACATTACGTTCTGTTGAAGCATGTTTTCTCAGGTTTCCTTTCAGTCGGTCACGTTCGACGGAATTGGGATCTGTTTTTTGTTTCTCAATCTGGTTTTCTGTTTTGCAAAGCAGTCTATTTTTATGTGCAAAGTTTTTGATAAAAACGAAATTATATTTGAATGTATTTGGCCTTTTTTTTTTTTTACATGCAGGCCAGGGAAACGAAACAAACAACCCCATGAATCTCTTTAATAATATCAATACAAATACGTGTTTTTTTTCCCCTGCGGGACGGGAGAAGACACAAAATCAATGCATCTCTATTATTGTGCGGGAATAAATTCTCGGAGTTTTGCGGGTGCGGGCGGGAGTGGACATACATATTGCGGGAGCGGGCGGGAGTGTAACACATACGTTGCGGGAGTGGTCGGTAATGGTCAGAAATTCGGCGGGTGCGGGTGGGAGCGGGATGAAGAAAACAGTCCCGTGCAGGGCTCTAGTGTGCTTTGCCTGCTTGTTGTGACCAAAGGAGAGCGTGTGCAGGAAAAGCTGCACTCTGGAAGAATTATGATCAACTGTCGATGCCATTCTCTTCCTTCATAACTCATAGGCTACTGAGAAGGATATATTCGTGTAAATAGTTTAGCAACACTGCGTGAACTTATGGAAGTTTAAAGTTTGAGTTCCGGAGAAATGTGTGACTGTTACACCTGTTCGACCACAGCAAAGTTACATAATTGGTAAGTCCGTGCTTATAGGGCCGCTGTGCCTGTGTTTGTACATGTATTTATTTACCGTTGCAAGCTATCTTTAAATACAACATATTGCAAACATGGTAACTTATTTGCTGTTAGAAACGGACCTCGGGTTCGGGCTTAACATGTCAACGTAATGGTCGCGTCGGGTTAAAGGATCTTGGGTTCGGGCTTCAGTTTAAAACCCGTGCAGGATCTCTATTCCAGATTAACATTTGAGAGCAGTAGCACTGGTGCCATCAACTAGCGCTGAGGGGCGAGGGGGTGGAGAATCAAATACTTTTCAAAATGATTCAGTGATTCGATTCACGACTCGTGCTGCTCAAAAAGCGCAAATGAACGAGAACAAACACTAACAAAACACTAGTAACGAGTCATGACAACTTTAACAAACTGCTAATGTTTTCTTGAAAGTGTAATCATTTAAATACAATATGTAATTTATTAAATATTAAATATAGATCATGGCGATCAAAAAAAGTACTGCAAAGGTTTCGTTTTTCTATTCAATAAACTCAGTATTGCAGTATCATCAGAAAATTTGATGAAAAATGTATTCTCCTGACTAGCAACACAATCATTTGTATAAAGTGTAAATAAAATGGGTGAACTGACACAACCTTGCGGGGCCCCTGTATTAATGGTTTTCACTTCAGAATAAGAGTTGTTAACTCTGACCTGTTGTGTCCGATTAGTTAAGAATGAATAGAACCACTTAATGCAGAATGGATTTACGTTTAACTCAATCAACTTTTTTATCAGTATCTTGGGTTGAAGTGTATTAAACGCTGAGCTAAAATCTATAAAAAGTAAACGGGCATATGCATGTGAATCTTCTAAATGGCTATTAACCAAATGAGTGATGCAATTAATAGCATCTTCAGTGCCCCTTCCAACCTTGTATGCGAACTGAAATGGGTCAAGGAATGGTTTAACCTGATCCTTTAAAACAGATACAACAAGCTTTTCAAAGCATTTCATAATATTTGAGGTCAAAGCCACAGGTCTAAAATCACAATTCTCAACTGGGCAAGCTGTCTTAGGAACTGGCGTAATTATAGTTTTTTTTCCACAAAGATGGAATAATAGGAATAATATTTCTGAAAGATGGGGCAGAATGCTGAAGTAAGCTCATTAGCACAAGTTTTTAGCAGAAAAGCAGAAATTCCATCAGGACCTGTAGATTTTTTAGTACATACCCCTCTAAATAACGCCCTTACTCTTTTTGGTGTAACTTCTAGCCTCTGACCTGAGTCACATGTAATATAGTCTAGAGTACAAATTGGTTCTGCCGATGACTCAAACCTAAGAAAAAAAACATTCAGGTCATCTGCTTTTTGCTGGTCGTTGCTGGTTATAAGCTTTTTCCTTGAGTAAGTCCTTGAGTTAATACGTAGCTCCTCTATTTTGTTCCTTAAAGACCGCACATTGCTCAAAATCATGGACGGCAGCGGTGGTTTGTTGCCCGGTTTCTGAGACGGAGACGGATTCCTCCTCTCTTTCCTCTTTTCCGGGGCTTCGGCGGATGAACCCGCTTCCTCCTGACATCTTCAGGTATGTCTGTGGATAGCGCCGTCCTGGCAGGCCTCAGTGAAAGCAGCTCCTCTCTGGTATAGCAAAACGATAGTAAGCCTGCAGAGCGTGCAGGTGTCACAAGATTCGAATCGAAAATTTCCTCTCCGATCAGTACCAAGAGTAAAAACTGTGCCAAAATCGTCTTCATTATGATAAAAGCGTACTTAACTGAACCAAAACCAGAAAAATAAAATACGTACTTAAAACATAAACACATACAACAACAAACTGGCCAATGCACACGTGTCCGAGTCGCCAGCAGAGCAGGGCCACCGAAATCAACTAGCTAGTCACGATTGTTTCCCGAAACCGTGAAATACTAAAGAAATACATCTTATTCAGTCACTTTGTCCGAGGTAAACTAAGTCAGTCAACAACCTAGCGTAATTACCAGCTCTCTTGGCTTACATGTAACAGCAAAACTTGACTTGGCAGTTACAAATTTTGTCATGTTATTTGAGTTAAGAGAACTGATGGGGATGTTTTTTTAATTGTTATTCAAGCAATGTATGTCTCGTTGCCAACTTACATGCACTTCATGGATGATCATCGTTGTGTTGTGATTGCAGCGCTCAGCTGGATCAGCTGGTGTTGCCAACCCGGCACGTTGTAGAGTGCCCTCTGGTGGACAAACTATGAAACGCCAACACTCAATGTGTTTGAGCGGTGTTTCGTCCGTTTTTTTTTTTTAATATTCATTTATCGGCCATCATAAATGCCGATACCGATAGTTTGGAAAAAGCCTAATATCGGCCCGCCGATATATTGGTCGGGCTCTACCACCTTCTACACAGTTTCAGCTGATGTACAGACAGACATTCTCATTTTTCAGACATTCGTCAGAAAGAAGAATGTCATATAGACATTTCATCAGACGCACGCACGTTGCCACGGTTACGCGCCTGTCCCGAAGTTAAATTCCGGTCTGTGTTTGTTTATCGGTCTGGCAAGGGGATAGTACGCCACACTACTCAGTAGAAACACATTTTTGACGTACTATTCTTGGATAACATGATATAAATATTAACGATCAAGCAGAGAGAATATGACACCAGCTCAAAAACAGTGTGTACGACTCGCCAAAAAGCCTTAAATGCTTCATAAATATCAAGTCATACGAGAGCAGCGTCTAAAGTAATTTAGACTGTATGTCTAATGTAATTTACTTATTTATGTTGCTTGTTATCAGAAATAATCTACTCTAGAGCTAACTTATTCTGGCTGCTCACTAGGGCTGGGCGATATATCGATATAAAAAAATATATCGATATATTTTTAGACGCGATATGGAATTAGACCATATCGCGTATATCGATATAGTTCAAATTTGCCCTGCTCCCCGCGCCACCGCCCCTCCTCTTCGAGGGGGGGAGGGGGCAGGCACACAGAGCCACTGGCTGCGTCCCAATTCGCCTACTTATACTACGTCCTAAAAGTATGTACTCTTTTTGTGAAGAAAAAGTACATACTTTTGAGTGTGTAGCAGAAGAGTATGCAAGCTTTGGGACATACTACTTCGTCATCTTTAACGGACTCTGTTAAGTGCGTCCCGTCACCGTTTAAACTGCCCTGTCAATCATCGTCACAGTTCAAATCCCCCGCTTTCAATTTAATTTCCTACCGGATCGGAGAGAAATGTAGTCGCTCGTTGATCTGCCTTTTGTGGGTCTTTAATGCAGAGACTCCTCTCATGTGTTTGCAAAGTTAATGGCCAAACGTATCATTACAAAAGTTCTCAATGCTGCTGAAGGAGAAATATAATGTGGATAATATTGAATAAATATCTTTTCGTCAGGTTAAATACTGATAATTGCTCACTCAAACCACTGTATCTAATCCTCTCCACTTAACCGTCAGACTCGCGTAACCGTCATGTTTGTAGTTTTTTAACACTTTTTATCCGCGTTTGTAGTTCTAATCGAATCCTCGTCCATCTCGCAATGGGTTGTGGGCAATATCAGCCGTTAGAGTGCGCATCGATCTGCACTTCGGATTCTGACCGGAAATAGTAAATCATCCAGGAATCTTTGGAATACTTTTTTCAACATACTAAGATTTGGGACATACTAATTCTTTTTTCGAATACTATTTAGTACGGATAGTATGCGAATTGGGACGCAGCCACTCTTAAACAAACATGGAGGAAGCAACTACGTCTGCGGAGCAAGCGATTGCGACAATAGCCTATATGGTTTGTGTTTTTCCAGCCATCTCAAGGTATTTATTGACAATAAAAAATATAAATAATGCAGTGCTAACTGACAGCCTTTTTAATGTTTAGTATCTTCTGCTTGCCAAGGCTGCATTTATTTAATAAAAAATACAGTTAAAACATTAATATTGCGAAATATATTCACATATATATTCACAGATGTTTTAATTTGTATAATAAAGTGTAATTTATTCCTGTGATCAAAGTTGAATTTTCAGCATCATTACTCCAGTCTTCAGTATCACATGCTCCTTCTGAAATAATTCTAATATGATCATTTGATGAAAAGGAAACATTTAGGATTATAATCATTGTTGAAAACAGCTGTGGAAACCATGATGCATTTTATTTTTCAGGATTTTTTAATGAATAAAAAGTTAAATGAACAGCATTTATTTGCATTGAATAAAGCATGGATAAATCTTTTGTTATATTATAAATGCCACTTGATCAATTTAAAGCATGTTTGATGAATAAAAGTATACATTTCTCTCTTTTTTTATCTTACCACAAATGTTTGAATAGTTTCATGATTTCCACAAAATGAAGCAGCACAACTGTTTTCAACATTGATAATAATCATAAATGTTTCTTGAGCATCAAATGAACATATTAGAATGATTTCTGAAAGATCATGTGACACTGAAGACTGGCGTAATGATGATAAATTCAGCTTAGATCACAGGAATAAATTACAAAGATTTCTTTCTTTTTTACTATATATTCACATAGCTGCTTTACATTGGGATAATATTTCCCTGTATTACTTTTTTACTGCATTTTTTTATTAAATAAATGCAGCCTTGGTGAGCAGAAGACTTCTTTCAAAAACATTTAACCATTGTAATGTTTCCAAACTTTTGATAGGTACTGTATATTTTCTGCCTTATTCAGTGATATTTTTTTTACAAAGCATAAAATCCATGGGGACTTAATGCACAAGTGTTTGTAGTACATAAACCAATCATAAAATTGGCATAACATATAGGAAAAACATTATATATATTAGTGGTTATTGTTCAGCAGTGTATTTGATATCTTACTGAATTAAAAGCAAGAGATAAGATCAATTAAATCTGTCAATTAGACAAAGGTCAGAAAAAAACTTTGATTACACCTGACATTTCTGTCCCCTTCACTTCTGAAAAGATGGCTACGCCCCTGCTCCTGTCCTATTGTTATACAGTATTTTTTTTTTTTACATTTTATTGTTATTTGAACAGTTGAGCATTTAATTATGAACCAGGTGAAGAAACCTGTTTACTATTTATTCATTTGATTTTGCAACTGTTCACTGAAATGGCTGGTTTCAATAAAACTTGTGACGTCATATTTGGCTTTGACTTTGACTGAACATTTGCTCTCACTTTGCGGAAAAATATTGGGATATATATCGTATATCGATATTCAGCCTAAATATATCGGGATATGACTTTTTGTCCATATCGCCCAGCCCTACTGCTCACCGTGATCATCAGTCAATCAGGACACGGCGAGTTTACAATTGTTCACATCAAGTGGTCACCATCTGGATAACTGATCGGATTTATGTTTCCCGCAAAATATTTAAATGCGCCTTTATCACAGAGTGCAAAACAACTTTCGCTTTGTCCTCTATTAATGGCAGTGCCCATAGAGCACGGCATTGTGATGCATTCAATCTCAAATAGGGTATTTTATCTACAAGTTAACTTTCCTAACATTAATCTTATGTTATGAAACAAAGAAACATGTTATTCCGATGCATTGCATGATTGAAGGCGAGCGCGCAAGCATTTATAGATAGTGTACAGAAAACGGCATTACGCGGTCTTCAAAGGGTTAGTTCACCCAAAAATGTTAATTATTTCATGTCATTATTACTCTTCCACATGTCGTTCCAAACCTGTAAGACCTACGTTCATCATCGGAGCACAACTTAAGATATTTTTCTTCTTCTCTACGGTCTTACGCGTTGAGGGGTCGACATGAGGGTGAGTAATTAATGTATGAATTTACATTTTTGGGTGAACTAACCCTTTAAGGGGGGTGTTTCCCCCACTCTATATTGCTGGCAGAAATGGGAGATTATTTATAATAAATATGCTGAAACAATAAAAACATGTAAATTAAGATAATGCATCCCAAAATTAAAATGAAAGATGATAGCGCATAAGAAAGATAACGCAGCCTCTGTTGTTGTTGATTCTTTGCGGTCGTCTACTGGAAGTTAAGTTTGGGCCACAAAGGCGCGCATGCGCAGTGACGTTTGTTTATGTTGTTGCCGTTGAAACCGTCTATACACCTAGAATGACTTGAGGGTGAGTAAATCATGGGCTAATTTTCATTTTTCGGTGAACTATCCCTTTAATGATCATCTTGAGACAAAACAATGGGCCTATCCAGATGGGACTAGTTTTTAAGGGGGACGTTAGAGAAATTCCTACTTTGCTTTTTTTAATCCCATCAAAGTTTTTTCCTCACTCAACCTCCAGGATAAAGTACCTAAAACTCAATAAAGTCGCCAAACTCAACAGGGCTCTGAGAAATCTAATGCTGTCCGAATGCGAAGGTGATTGCTGATGTTGTATTATCCTAAAGCTAGGAACACACCAAACCGACGCCAACCAACCTGCGTAAGAGGAAATACCAGTTCTGTCTTTGCAAGGTTGAGTTTCAAGTGATGTTCCTTCATCCAAGAAGAAATGTCTGTTAGGCAGGCAGCAATACGAACACCAACCATGGGATCATCTGGTTGAGATGAGAAGTAGAGTTGAGTGTCGTCGGCATAGCAGTGATAGGAAAAGCCATGTTTCTGAATGACAGATCCTAGTGATGACATGTAGATGAAGAAGAGAAGTGGTCCAAGCACTGAGCGCTGGGGAACTCCATGGTTAGAGGATCTGGTGGTTAACTGTGTCAAAAGCAGCAGACAAATTCAGTAAGATATTTGCAAGTACCTTTCACCCGGAGTCAAAGTGTCTTATCTTCCAATGTTCAGTACAATGGGCAAAAGCTATAAGGCTTTGATACAAAATTACCAAAAATAGTAAATAGACAACAAAAATATTTAAAATCGAAATAGAATTGTGCAGTAACTACACACTAAATTACAACTGTGCATGACATATTTACAATAGTCTACAGATTACAATATGCTAAAAAATCTGTTTACACTTTACATTGTGTCTTAAATTGCGTCTATTTGGTAACACAAATGTTGTATGTTCATATTTTACTTTATTTTTTATTATTTTATTGCTTGTTGTTCGAAATAAAAAAATAAAGAAAGAAAGAAAGTAAATCTGATAACATTACAGGTCTGTATACTGACTGACAGACGCATCCAGTGCATGGTTGTGGCCCACTCAATATTTGAAAATGCACGCATCAACCTCGTGCTGGAAATGTGGCAGTACATGTGGTGGCAAAGTCCACATTCTGTGTTCTGGATGTTTGCAGTAAGCCGAGGTGGCATCACTGGTGTTTTCATGTGATACCAGCTTTTCTAGAGTTTTGCCAATGATGTGCATTAAGTTTGTGGACTCCTCAGTGGAGGATTCATCCTGCACCTTCCTGCGCTTTCCCGGAGGTCTTGATTGAACGTAGGTGCTTTGCTCCTTTTTCTTGGCTATGGACTCAGCTCCACAGATGGTAGATTCAGCTAAGGGTGTACTGGGCCGTAGCTCAGCCTCAATGAAGCTGGGCTCTTCATGGGTGCCAGTCCAGGTGTTACTGTTGGCACCATCTGAGGGTGAACAGGAATCACTTTCAGCTGAAGGTTCCTTAAAAGAAACAATCAAAATGTGAACGAGGTGATACCACAGATTCTTACACTTGTTCACCAATCACCCATAACAATAACAGGGCATAGCTAAAACAATACCCTGCAAATTGGCTAAATGGATCTATTCAGATGCACATGTGGAAGTTAATGTGTTGAGTTACTTGTAAATAGACCCATCTGAACAATCAGTGGCCACTTTACCAAAAGCGAAATGTTTATTTTTATTCTTCTCTGTTTATTTACCCTGATAGTTAGATTTGAGGTGCTCTCCTTCCTTTTTGTGTGAGGCTCTAGAAAGAATGAAGACATGAATTAAGTGTTTTGGTATCTTTAGTGCAATTTGAATGTGAAATAAACTGCGGTGCAAAGATGGAAGTTGGTTAATAGAACTGTGTGAGGAATTTTGCAAAGTGACCTAAGTAATGAGAAATGTACCCTTGCGATTATAATACAACCCCAAATCAGAAAAAGTTGGGACAGTATGGAAAACGCAAAAAAAAAAGAAAGAAGTGATTTCTAAATTTACTTTGACTTGTATTTCATTGCAGACAATATGAACACAAAATATTTCATGTTTTGTCTGGTCAACTTCATGTAATTTGTAAATATGCATCCTTTCCTTTCATTCAGACCTGCAACACATTTCAAAAAAAGTTGGGACAGGAGCAATTTAGGGCTAGTAATGAGGTAAAATGGTTAAATAATGATGTGATTTGAAACAGGTGATGTCAACAGGTGATTGTAATTATGATTTGGTACAAAAGCAGCATCCAAGAAAGGTCTAATCCTTTCTGGAGCAAAGATGGGCCGAGGGTCGCCAGTTTGCCAACAAATATGTCAGAAATGTTTAAAAACAATGTTCCTCAAAGAAAGATAGGAAGAGATTTGGATATTTCACATTAAACAGTGCATACCATAATTTAAAGATTCAAGGAATCTGGAGGAATTTCAGTGCGTAAAGGACAAGGGCGCAAGCCTAAGCTGAACAACCGTGATCGGGGATCCCTCAGGCGGCACTGCATCAAGAATCGTCATTCATCTATAAGCGATATCACCACATGGGCTCAGGACTACTTTGGCAAACCTTTGTCAAGTACCACAATACGTAGTTACATCCACAAATGGCAGTTAAAACTGTACTGTGCCAAAAGGAAGCCCTATGTTAACCCATTTGCGCTGGATGCTGCGCGCCGAAACATTACATATACCGACGGTTACTGCGTTGCGCAACTCTGAACCTCCTGCCGGCTGCTGCGTGGCGCAGCATTTTGTATTTGTCATTCATTTCATGGCGCGTGCAGCATAGAACACACTGTCATTGGTTCAAATACACATGAGGTGGGTCTTGTTGAGTTTCTAAAGACCACGTGACCACCCAAATGTACTGTGGTTCGCTGAAAATCATGTCAATCAATCAGACATACACGTGCATTTGTTTTGGATTTTTCGGAGACGCGAGCTTGAAAATGGCAACGACAGAGGAGGATTTTGACAGCGAGGGGAGTGACATTGAGTTGGAAGATAGTGAGGAGTTTGAGAGGGAGGAGGTGGTAGAGGATGATTATGATGAAAACATGCCGGATGATCCTTTGGATAGAGCACAGGAGTGGAATTTGTGGGACACAGAAGGAGAGGAGGAGGAGGATGGCTTTTACGGATTCCAGGTAGACTGGAGAACTGAGGGTTACCAGCCGCGCAAGGCGAAGCAGTTCACCCGCAAACCGGGGGTGAAACAGCCGATCCCCGTGGATGCTAGCCCCCTGGATGTCTTTTCGCATATTTTTACCGATGAGCTTTGGGACATGTTGGTGACGGAAACTAATCGGTACGCCGAACAGACGCGCGGTCAGACCCCCACCAACTCGAAGTGGAACGCTGTCTCCAAAACGGAGATGAAAACATTTGTCTGTCTGTGTCTCGCCTTCGGTATTTTGAAGCTGCCAGCACGCAGGGATTTCTGGAGGCAGACAAAATGGTTGTACCAGACCAACGTCCCCAAGGCCATGGCAAGGGACCGCTTCGACATGATCTGGAGGTAATGATTTGTGTTTTGTTCTCTTTTTATAATGAATAACTAGCATAATAAATAGTAATACAATAATGGCATAATGAATAAATAGCATAATAAATAATATAATTATGTGATGATGGTTGATAATGATGATAATAATAAATACAATAATGTTAATATATAAATACAATACTGGCATAATGAATAAATAGCATAATAAATAATAAAATTGTGATGATGGTTGATAATGATAATAAATACAATAATGTTAATATATAAATACGATACTGGCATAATGAATAAATAGCATAATAAATAATAAAATTGTGATGATGGTGTATAATGATATTAATAAATACAATAATGTTAATATATAAATACAATACTGGCATAATGAATAAATAGCATAATAAATAGTAATACAATAATGGCATAATGAATAAATAGTCATAATTATGGCATAATGAATAAATAACAATAAAAATAAATATACACACATAAATAACATAATACATATAAATAAATATAATGATGGCAGTAAATGTTATGTTATAAATTAATCTTGTCATATGCATTTTCAGATATCTCCATCTCCAAGATAACACGGACCCTGCCGTGGACAAAACAGACAAGCTCTGGAAGATCCGGCAGTTGATGGACCTCCTCCTGGTTAGTTTCAAGGCGCTCTATGAGGTCAATGGCTTTGTGACCGTGGATGAGTCCATGGTGAAGTACAAGGGCCGCCTGGGCTTCCGGCAGTACCTCCCCATGAAGCCGGTGAAGTGGGGAATAAAGGTGTGGGTCATGGCGGAGAGCAAAACAGGCTACGTCACCAATTTTCAGGTGTACACGGGTGCCATTCAGGGTAAGACGGAGAAAGACCTGGCTCACCGGATAGTGTCAGACCTGGTGACCCCTTATTACGGGTCCAACCTGTCCGTATACATGGACAACTTTTACACCAGTGTGAAGTTGATGGTGGACCTCAAGGTCAGAGGGGTGCAAGCTTGTGGAACGGTGCGTGCCAACCGAAAGGACCTCCCCAAGAATAAACAGCTCACAAAGAAGGCTGGGTTGAACAAGCACGAGTTCAATGTGGCGCAGCGGGATGAGTTGACCTTTTGTGTCTGGCAAGACACCAAGGCTGTGATGGTCCTCTCCAACTATCATGACCCGACAGCTCATGGGTTAGTGAGGAGGAAGGCCAATGGTCAACGCCAGACGGAGGTTCGGGTGCCAGCATGCCTTGCTGATTATCAGCAACATATGAAAGGAGTCGATCTTCTGGACCAGATGGTGGGCTACTACCAGATCCATCATCGGTCTACGAAGTGGTGGAGAAGGCTGTTCTTTTATTTTGTTATGGTGGCGTGCTACAATGCCTTTGTGGCTGCCAAGTCTGCGGGAGGAGCCAAGTGGAAGTACAGGAGGGGCGGCTACAAGGACTGGCTGGAGGATCTGACCCAGGAGCTGATCGTCCCCGTCACTGCGAGAAGTGCTCCTAATGTGCTCCCCACCAGCCCAACTGGAGCTTCTGCTGAGCATGACCTGGTCCAGATCAACAACAAGAGGAAGACCTGCAGGGAGTGTTCTCTGAAGCACTGCGGCACCGACGTGCGTCCTGGGTCAACTCTGATGGGGTGCAGGCAGTGTAACCTTCCTCTGCACCGCGAGTGCTTCATGTACCACGTCGTTCGCCACAAATGATTTGATCTGTGTGTGTGTGTGTGTGTGTCAGTCAGTGTGTGTGTGTGTGTGTGTGTCAGTCAGTGTGTTTGTCTGTCTGTCTGTCTGTCTGTCTGTCTGTCTGTCTGTGTGTGTGTGTGTGTGTGTGTGTGTGTGTGTGTGTGTGGGCATGTTTTTGTGAAATATCAGGACACAAATGTGTATAATGACATGGGTATGACACAGGTATTACAAAAAGAGGGTGAAATATGAGGACGTTCCCCATGTCCTCACTTTTCAAAATGCTTATAAATCATACAGAACAAGTTTTTTTTCACTGAAAGTGAACTGCACAGTCTCCTGTGAGGGCTAGGTTTAGGGGCAGGGGCAGTGTAAGGGGATAGAAAATACGGTTTGTACGGTATAAAAACCATTACGCCTATGGAATGTCCTCACATTTCACAAAAACAAACGTGTGTGTGTGTGTGTGTGTGTGTGTGTGTGTGTGTGTGTGTGTGTGTGTGTGTGTGTGTGTGTGTGTGTGTGTGTGTGTGTGTGTGTGTGTGTGTGTGTGTGTGTGTGTGTGTGTGTGTGTGTGAGAGAGAGGATAATGCTGTTCAAAAGTCAAAGAGGAGAGATCTGAGCCATGGAGCTCAGAGACTGAGACTGTTCCCAGTTCCACCTCAGGACTTTCCCCACCTCTCTCTCATAACAAGATGCCTTATTCAATGTGTTGGCATGTTTAACATTTTATGTATTATATTTTATATATTTGAATTATATATTTTTTCTTCCCCATATGATTTTGGGAATGTTTAGAAAAATGTGTTGTTATGTTAGTGCTAAGGGAGCATGTTTTAATAAAACCTGTGATTCTTACCTTTAAAATGCATTTTATTTCATGTTTCTAAGTGCTACAGAGGCTGAGATATTAAGGTTTTGGTAGACGTTGACAATTCTTAGTATTTTGTCAGAAAACCCTCAGGAGATAAGGATATTTATCCTAGAATAACATTTTTTATAGGCGTTTTTAGCAGGCGTTTTAGGAGTAAATGGGTTAACAGTGTCCAGAAGCGCCGTCGACTTCTCTGGGCTCGGAGGCATCTGGGATGGACCATCGCACAGTGGAAACGTGTACTGTGGTCAGATGAATCAGTATTTCATGTATTTTTTGGGAGGAATGGACGCCGTGTGCTCCGGACAAAAGAAGAAAAGGATCATCCAGACTGTTACCAGCAACAAGTCCAAAAGCCAGGGTCTGTCATGGTATGGGGTTGTGTCAGTGCCCTTGGCAAAGGTAACTTGAACTTCTGTGAAGGCACCATTAATGCTGAAAAGTACATAGAGATTTTGGAGCATAATATGCTGCCTTCAAGAAGACATCTTTTCCAGGGACGTCCATGCATATTTCAACAAGACAATGCAAAACCACATTCTGCACACATTACAAAGTCCTGGCTGCGGAGGAAGAGGGTACAAGTACTTGACTGGCCTGCCTGCAGTCCCGACCTGTCTGCAATAGAGAATGTGTGGCACATTTTGAAGCGCAAAATGCGACAACGAAGACCCCGTACTGTTGCCCACCTTAAGACTTGTTTGCAGGAAGAATGGGACAAAATTACACCTTAAAAACACTTCATCACTTGCTGTCTTCAGTCCCTAAACGTCTTTTAAGTGTTGTGAAAAGGAATGGCAACATTACAAAGTGGTAAATGCTTTACTGTCCCAACTTTTTTTGAAATGTGTTGCAGGTCTGAATAACAGGAAAGGATGCATATTTACAAATGACATGAAGCTGACCAGACAAAACATGAAATATTTTGTGTTCATATTGTCTGCAATGAAATACAAGTCAAAGTAAATTTAGAAATCACTTGTTTTTTTGTTTTTTTTTGCGTTTTCCATACTGTCCCAACTTTTTCTGATTTGGGGTTGTAAAAAAAAATGTTATTGCACTGCCTGTTTTCATAAATCAAATTATTTTGGTACACACACAACACCCTAACTAGGCATGTGCCGGTATCAAATTTTCATGTTGCGATTAATTGCTGAAGCTTTTATCACGGTATACGGTATTATCACGATATTGAAATAAGTTGCAAAAAAAGTGTTGTCATACTATAACCGGTTAAATCACTTTCTTATAACAAAAGAACCAAACATTTAAATACAATAAAGCAATACACAAAAATGTATAAAGTAAACAAATATTTAAAACAGATTAAAGTGCAAAAGAATTATAAAGAACAATAGGTATGCTGAAATGTACATTTAACTAAGATTAAAACATGCTTTAGAAGTATTTTTCATTGTCAGATTGTTAATGAAGGAACTAATGTTAAATACTGGAGCCTTGTAAAGTGTGTGATTGAACAACAGTCAGAATATATTCAAACAATATCTAGGGCATGTAATTTAGTCCAGATTAAAATATAAAATGCAAGTTTGAAAATGAATAGCCTTAAGTCTTTAAGTATTATGTATTAGGTTATGTGATTACAGGGGAAACGGCTGCATTTCTGCTGTTCCGTCAGCGCCCTCTGCTGTCGAAGAATGAATGTGCACTTCAGCGTGTCTCCTCATTCCGCCATGTGCTCGGCTCATGCATGGTCTATTTACATCAGTGCATGTTCCTCTTTGACGTGTTGTTCATTTTAAACGGTTGATGGGTAAAGTATTCTTAAAATTCATTCTAAAAATCTGAATAATTCGTAATAAATAATTATTCACGGTATTTTGAAGTGCCCACGATAACAATATTGTGCATGTTCATTATTGCGGTATATCGTATTACCGTTTACCGGCACATGTCTAACCCTAACACATGTAGTTTTTTTTAATATGGACTACTGAAAAATAACAAACAAGTTTTCTAAAGACCTCAATTGCCAAAAAGGAAATCTTACCTGATATGACAAGTTTATTTGCGATCTCACGCCACATTTCAGCTTTCGCCACACGGTTGACATAACATTTTTCCATAATGTCATACAGAGCCGGCCTTTCCTGGATCATGCTGATCAATTCGTCTTCACTTGCCTCTGTCCACACAGCCATATCTTTTTAAAATATTCACATGTGTCGGAATGAGAAATGTATACAAATGATACAGACGTTCTGTGTGTTCCCTCTTGACTCTTGACTTTTTTTCCTTGTGCACTGGTTCGCTAGCTGAACAGCCAATCAGAACAATCAGATGGCCCGACTGACCGACAAGCGCAGACGGCGATTCAACATGTCGAATCGGCTGAAAAATAGCCAACGAGGACCAACATCAGCCGATGGTGTGGAACACATCCAGAAAACTTAGTTGGCCAACGCACGAAAACTGCCCGACGGCCGACCGTCGGCTTGGTGTGTTCCGGGCTTAAAGCTTCTCCTCATGTTTTTTTAATTATTACAATCAAACAAGCAGATGGAGACAACAAATGACTATAGATAATTAACATAAATTGAGAGCTACAAATGGAGCGCAAGCGCAATCCAGTGAAAGGTGGTAAAGAGTGCAGTGTGTGTCTGTGAAGGAGAGCTGTGAGGGCGCGGATCACGGCGCAACTAGGGATGGGCATTTTTGTCAATTTCTCATTTCGATCATTGATAGGTCTCAAAAACGAGTACTCAGGGGCGGGGCATGTGCGGGGGGCGGGGCATGTCCGTCATTGAGATAATGAAAATACTGTTATGAAAATGGTTGTTGACAAATGCAAACGTGACATGAAAACAGGTATATGAAAACATGAAAATATAAAACAAAAAATAACTGCTAGATTATGATGCATAAATGTCTTTGAAAAAGAAACATTTTATAAAATGACCGTCTCAAATAACCAAGTCAGTAATAGCATTGCATTTGAGCTAAAACTGTGAAATAACACCACCCTGCAGAGCTTGCTAGCTGGTTAATAAACTCAACCAAACGCACCCTATATCAATATTAATATGAAGATTATTATGAACCTATTACGACATAAATCAACATAAAAGGACGTGAATGCGCACGTGAACTTCAGCGTGCTAGATTTTACAGGCGAACGGAACATTTTGAATGCGCTCTTCCCTTAACAACGCTGATACACGGACAGCGAAAGCACACCGAAACAACATTTTATTAAAAGCGTGTTCTCATTATAATGCTTTGACAGATTGACTCTGCACATCATGCACTTAATTTTATTATTCATGATCGAAGCGTTTACAGACATCACTGCGCGTTTTCGAACTCATAACGAAAAACAACTTTAAATAAACTAGGTCTAGCCTACTGTTAAAAAATACGCGAACAGTACTGCTGCATTACTAATAGCAATGATTCTGAGAAAGAAATAGCCTATCTGAAAAGAAGATGACTGTCTCTAAACCATCATGTCGAGCATGAAATATGCGTTTGAGCTGAAACTGAACAACAGCCGGTATAACGGCAGCGCTTTGCTAGCTTATTAAGCTCAACCAAACGCTTCTTATATTAGATTAATCAGATATAGACAACATAAAAGTAATCTTACAACATGCATCTGCAGAAAAGGACGCAAATGCTCACATGAACTTTACAAGCTAGTCTGAGTGTTCTCGCTAGTTTCTCTATGGATTTCCTTTAACAGCTGATACACGGGGAACTAAGCACAGATCATTTACAGCTTTCTATTTCCATCTCATTATAATGCTATGTAGGCTATATGACAGATTGGCGCTGCACATCTTGCACTAACCATTCAATGATCAGTGATTCCAGACATCACTGCAGTGCACGCCTCAGTTTCACTTTATTTCGGCGCGGTCTGGACTCTGGAGGCGTGCTGTATAACGTAACCAATCAGACCTCCGGTACCGCGCAAAACGACGCAATAACCAATAAAAAAGAGACAAATATTTTTTTTTAAAGTCAGGGCGATCATCGTTCTCATGATCGATGATCGCTGTCACGTTCGAGTACTCGATTACTCGACCACTGTTGCCCATCCCTAGGCGCAACATCTCCATTAATTCACGCACGTACTATAGTCTAATGTTTAAAGTATTGAATCGCAATTAATTCTAAGAATTTTAACTCGATTATTGGCCGAAATCAACGATTCACGATTCAAAAATACATATTTCAAGATTGATGCATCGTCAGGATTTGTAATCGATACATCAAGAAAACGAGTGAATCGTTACACCCCTAAGCTGAGGCTGTAAGGTTGTTTTTTTATCTGTGGGTATTTGATATGAGACTCAACTAATCTCAGCGATTCTCCATGTGTGATCCTTGGAGAGTCTTTGGCCACTCAGACTATCCTCCTGAGCATCATGCATTAATGGGATAGTTCACCCAAAAATCAACCTCAAGCCATCCTAGGTGAATATGAAATTCTTCTTTCAGACGAATACAATCGTATTTATATTAACGGGGTCATTAACTGGCTTTTAAAAAATATATTATACTGTTGTCTGAGGTCAACTTATGACGTTTGTGTGGTTTTTACATTTACTGTTCATGCAGTCTTGTGGCGTGCTTGTAAGCTGAGGTATTATTGGCTGTAAGAATTATAATATATATATATATATATATATATATATATATATATATATATATATATATATATATATATATATATATATATATATATATGTGTGTTAAAAATGTTTTAGTTGATGATTTAATTGAATATCAAATTTGACCTAATAATCTTACCAGTGTGTCGGCCAGGCTAGATTCATCAGTTTTACGGGTTCTTATAACAACAACTGAGTCAGATTCTGAACTGATAACCTGTTCTGCAAGTCATGGAACAAACCATGGTAAAGTAACTATGCTTAAATAAACAAAGCATGAATTTTAGCTAACCAACCTATAAAATCTTTCTTTCTGGAAATAAACATGTTTATCCTTGCATACGGCTTTCCTATTTCTGAATTGTATCCTTTTAGGGTAAAGGGCCTTTGGGTCCCTGGAACATTAACGGCTTCAGAGCCATCTGGGTACATAAGGATGTAGGGTCCTTCCTCCATGTCTTTATTGAAGTCTTTCAATTTCTTTTCAGCCATCATGAGGAGATCCTTCGCAGTTATTTGTGGGTTTGTTAATAAGGGGAGTGTTTTCCCACGTTGTGGTTTTAAGTAACCACTCTGCAAACACATTATACCGACATTAATCTGTAAGAAATAAAACAACAACTATCACTTTAGCAAAAGTGCCATTCACAAACCATCTCTTAACACCCATTTGAGAATTATAATGTACCTGTACTTTCTTCTCCTCGTGTTTGCTTCCTCCTTTCTTGCCCAAGGAAAACTTAGTTCTTTCCTTAGATTTCAGGTTTCTGTATTCCAAAAACTGTTTTAAATTGGGCACAGGGGTTGAGTCTACACCTGTACCTATGCAAGAGACTAAAAAGTGGGTTCACACACTAGCTGCTTAATATTCATTATATTTCTTGGTATTATAAGTCCAAGGCTGAATCCGAAAACGGCCCCCTATACCCTCAAATAGTGGTGTCCGAAACCATAGTGGACATTATTGAGTGCACTCATTCAATCCCACAATGCACCGCAATAACGAGTCTATTACACCTGATGTGAACAATTTCTGATTCAGCCCAGGACACAAGCCGAGATCGCCCCCTAAACCCTCATTCACTATTCCCTACGTTAGTCCACTAATACAATTCACTTGAAGGAGTGAATGAAAACGAGTGCGTTAAGTCAGACAGCCGCTGTGTGTACATCGGCTGTACACTCGTTATTGAGGTGCAATGTGGGATAGAATGAGTGCACTCAATAATATCCACTATGGTTTTGGACACCGCTACAAATGTCTGTCCCCTCAAATAGTGCTCTATTTAAGGGTATAGAGGGCCATTTCGGATTAAGCCACTGTCTAACGGTAGCTAAGTTATGCTATCTAGCGTTAGCCATACCTGTCACGTTCTTTGGGATGAGCGTTTTCTGTTGTGTCTTTTAAAACCTTGAGGTTTTTTCCACACAAATTGCAGAAATTCGGAAGAACGTCGTATTTGAATCCACAAGGACAAAACATATGTACAGTAAGTATAAGTGTAAACACGAAACAAAGTTCATACTTGGAAAGCTTGATTGACAGGTGTCTCGTCCAATCATCGGAAGTATTCCATTGTCACGATATACCTACCTTTTCCGGTTTGTATGAATTGTCGTTGTGTTTTCTGAAATGTTATTATGTTTTCGAAATTGTCGTTGTGTTTTCTGAAATGTTATTTTGTTTTCGAAATTGGCGTTGTGTTTTCTGACGTTATTTTGGTTTTAGATTTTCCATTGTGTTTATAATTTGTTGTTTTGTTTTTTGGATTTGTTATTTTGTTTTCATAATTGTGATTTGTTTTGCACCTCTCAGCCACCGTAAATTTCAGTTCTAAAACAATTTTTTCATGACCCTACACACAATTCTCTGCATTTGGCACAATTTTCATGCAGAATATCTCTTGTTTTCACAAGGAACACACTGCCATTCAAATATGCACACTGACTCATCACATGGGCAAACAGCTGTCATACAGTTTTACAATTAGCAAACAGAGCTTTAGCATAAAAGGGCAACCGGTGAGCTCTCCTGATTTGGAGCAGCATAGTTTTTATTTATTTTTGTTACTGTAACTGTACAGTACATTATTCTGTTGTTTTGTATGTAGACCACTGTATGTGCAACTTTGTGTTTGGATGTACACTGTGTACATCGTTTTTGTGGGAAAAATAGAATATATTTGTTACCATGTATTTGTGTGTTCTATATAAGTATAGAAACAGTATTCTCAAATATTGTACAACACACTTATGTATGTACTGTCTGTAGTAAGTGTAACACTGAACCAAAAAAAAGACCCAAGTCATTATGACCCTAGTGGAAAAAAAAGTATAGACAAGACTAATTATCAGTATACTTGAAGTGTGTTAATGATTAGTTAACTTGAAGTGTGCTATTTTGAAACAACTAATTTTGTACTAAGTATATTTTAGTTGTAAATAAGTTTTATTAAAGCATAATTTGAAGTGTATTTAGTGTACTTTTATGTGCTAAATTGGAACAACTTTAAGTATACTTAGTATGCTTTAAGGAAAGGGACTAATGACATGCTTGATTAGTGATGTTAAATATCTTTATTTGTGTTATAAGTATACTTTATTTTTATTATAAGCATATTTATTTGTATTATAAGTATACTTTATTTGTATTATAAGTTTACTTTATTTTTATTATAAGTATACTTTATTTGTATTATAAGTATATAACAAATTAATTACCAGTGTCTTCAGAACACACAAGCAATATACTATGAATATATTATTTTTTCAGGTTTATTTATATATTTTACATTCCCTAAATACTAAAAATATACACTTTGTAGTCAATAACAATATAATGTATTATTACTTAGCTATACATTGTACAATATACTTAGAATGACATAATGTCACACAATACAGTAGTTTAAATGAGCTACCAAGTCTGTGAAGACACAGTCCATTAACAAGCCCAAAAACTTCACATGGTTTCACCAAAACTAAACATAATGATCTTACTATGTTTTTCATTAAAAGATTTAAAAAAATATATATTATTGGACCAATTCCACTGACCCTCTATACCAGGGCCGTGCAGAGAGTTCTTCAGAGGCAGGGGCTCAAATGTAAAAAAGGGGCAATATGTAGCCTAAATACATATATATATATTAGGGGTGTAACGGTACACAAAACTGACGGTTCGGTAAGTACCTCGGTTTTGAAGTCACGGTTCGGTACAGCAGTTTTACAAAATTGCTTTTTATTCATTTTTATTCAACAGTGGTTTAATGAAGAAAAAAAAATGTGTCTGTCCTTAAATGAATTCAGTTATAACTAAAAGTTTCTTAAAGATAATGCTGTAAACTATATAGGGAACCCTTACATATTAAAGATTAACAACAGAGCCCAAATTAGCCTAAATTCATTTGCTATTTATTTTTAGATATAATAATCAACACTCATAAGCTTCACAAGGCAGTTTTTGCATTAATATCTAAATCTAATTATTATTATTTTTTCTCCAACTCGTTGAAATATAATCATTTAGTGGCTGTAATTTTCATGACAGGTTTATTTAAACATACATTAAATAAACAAGACATCACTAACAGGCTAAGTGGTAGGCTATATAATGAATATATACATGGCTAATATAACGAATATATAGGCTATAGTGCATGTATTCAGTGAAAGTGTTCATCTCTCTAGTGAACTCACAGCTGTGGACACTGAATGACTTCTGAGGTAAATGTGATTCTACATGACGTTTGTTTACAAGCTGTTTTATTGTCTTTCCGCGGTTGAAACACCGATGGAGCGATTACACAACATATAATACGTTTCAGTAAGTTGTAATGTATCCTCAACATACCTTTAGATATTCATTGCTTTAGGAAGAGATGATCGCGTTCACTCGCGCGCCGCGCGCTGCCGCTTGAAGTTGAAATGATACGCGTCTATCTGTCACGTCACATAATAGAGCGTTAAAATGGCATGTATCGTTTGAATTTCGTGATAAAATGGACTGAATACTTAATATGTTCGTGTGGGAACTCGGATTGAAGTGTGTTCCGCGCTTTAAACAAGCCGACTGTTAACTGTTATAGATTACATTCATAACCGTTCGGTACACGTGCGCACCCTACCGAAAGCCCGAAACGTTATTTCGTCTGTCCATGTAGTTTTCAACCGATTTATGATTGGTTTGTGTATATACATGACAAACGGGCATTGAATTGTGTAATACTTTAAAATATATAATATATAGATTTGTAATTAAATCAACACAGCTCTGATTATGGATGGAAAAAAATAGGCTATTGGTTTACTTTTTTTCCGTAAGGCCACACACTCTCTGAAAGGACCATATTTGGCTCGAGAGCCGCTTCCGAACAGAGGAAAATCAGCAATCAATCAAAACGCACGCAACCCATAGCAACGCGTTATGGCAACGCCTCAACAGAAATTGTCCGACTTTTGAGCCGTTCGTTACTATTGTATACATTGTCATCAATGTCATGTTATAATAATCACATTTATTTAGTTTTATTGAACACGATAATATCATTGATATTTGTCTGAGGGGCACTTTTGATTCATTTTGAAAAAGGGAAAATGCCCCCCCCTCTGCACGTGCCTGCTCTATACACAAATATAAATTACACATTATATTCACTTTTCTGATGAGCTGCTCAATTTTACACTTGCGTCTGATGGCCGCTTGCACACCAGAAGCAGTTGACAGCAAATACTCGTGAAGAAACAGCATCTGTACACAGAATATACAAGACATGAGGTCAAACAGCGTGTTCATAGTAACGTTAGGCCATTTTATTCCGAGCCAGTTTATCGTTGCCGTCAAGGTCACGTGAGTGAGTGATGAGAGAGGGAGCGTCAGACAGACGAGTACAAACAGCAGCTCTGCCTCTGATTGGCTGCAGGCGGTGAACAACACAATCTGATTGGTCACAGAACAAGTTGAAGAGACATTTTAATTCCGATAATCCTCAACTCATATTTTCTTGCGTTGTATTTTAGTGTGCTGTTGGTTTAATATAGAATTGTGTGTACGATTGTAACACGATTCTTCTCTACCAGTGTAAACTCATTAAACATATTTACACTTAAATCACAACTACAGTAGGGCTTGTACACTGCATATATTTAAAAATGGGCTTTTAATGCATTAGTCATATTTTAACACTTATTTATTCATGCTTAATTTTAACACTTAAGCATGAATAAATAACTTTAAACATTACTCAAATTTAACTTTAAATATACTACAAATTAAGGATATTTAATATGTATTTTTAAAATGTGCTTTCAGTGCATTGTTAGAATGACAAATTTGAGCACAGTTTAAAATATACTAAACATATATTTAAAGTAATGTTCAAATAAGTACACTTTTAAAAAGTACACAGAACTTTTATTTTAAGTATATTTTTCTAAAATATATTTTTCTAAAATATACTAAAATATAATTATTTTAAAGTGCATTAAATTAACATTAACATTGTGAAAATATGATGCTAATATACTTTTATATATTTAAAGATGGTATAGTTTTTTATATTTACAATATACTATTGAAAAAGAGATTATACTTTAAATACAATAAAGTATATTTTTATTTTCACCAGGGGATGAATGGAGAAGTGTTTTCCCTTCATCATAGTGTTTTACATTGAGCACATCAGTGTTCAACTGGTTCTTATAAATATATATTCATATGATGGTTTGTGTGTGTCATTTGAAAACAAAATACCATTTTGAGAGGACATAACATTGTTTTGAATGTAAGGTTTCATTTTGCAGGAGAATTGAGGGGTTTTGTCCATTGTGTGTGTGTTTTTTTATTTGTGTGTAAAGTTCTGAGAGTATGAGGCATGATTTCAGAAAATGTGTGTAAACAATTAAGAAAAACTGTAATCATTTAGCAGATACTTTTATCCAAAGTGACTTACAAATGAGGAGAGCACCATAAGGTGTTGTTCACTGCAAGCTTCTGAAGGACATGAAGGTCTGAAGTAATTATTTTAGGTATAGGGGTGCCAAGCCAAGATTGTTCTGTGGGCAGACATCAGTGCCTTGTATGTGATGCTACCAGCAATTGGCAACCAGCACAATTTGATGAGGAGAGTTGTGACATGCATGCTTTTTAGCTCTTTAAAGAACACAACACTCTTGATGCAGCATTTTGGATCAGTTGCTGAAGTTTGACAGTGATGCTGGAAATCCTGCCAAGAGAGCATTACAATAGTCCAGTCTGGATAGAACAAGAGCTTGTACAAGGAGTTGTGTAGCATGCTTCGACAGGAAGGGCCTGGTCCTCCTAATGTTGTATAAGGCAAATCTGCAGGACCAGGCAGTTCTAGCAATGATGTCTGTGAAGTTCAACTGATCATCAATCACATCTCCAGGGTTCATGGCTGTCTAGGGTTGAGTTATGCTTAATGAACCCATCCGAATGGAGAAGCTGTGAGGAAGTGCTGGTTTGGTCGAGACCACAAGAAGTTCTGTCTTTACAAGGTTGAGTTGATTCAGCAAGAAATGTCTGTCAGGCAGGCTGAGATGCGAGCAGCTACCGTCAGATCATCTGGTTGGAATGAGAGTTAGAGTTGTGTTTCATCAGCATAGCAGTGATAGGAAAAAATAGGTAAACCTACCTGAGAGGTAACTACTGGAGTGGCTAACAAATAATGTTTTGGTCAACACATTGAAACATTTAAAATTAATAATATTTAGAGGTTTAAAGTGCTGGAAAGGTGTGAAGCACTTAAAAGTGCTTGAAATTCAATCTATGTACCCTGAAAGGAATAATGTAAAAACATTTGACTATTTCCGCCACAATACCATGGTTACAGTTAGCGTTATTATATTAATTAATGGTGAATGTTGGTGAAAACTTGCATGTTATACTTCTATACCTTACATATTTCTTATACCTCTGGATGGGCTCAACATTTAATTCAGTAACTTTAAAAAGCTTTGCTGAATAATGTGATGATTGTGTTAGTTTGCATGTACTTGATCATAGCACAGTAAAGCATACTAATTATTATTACTATAATAAATATCATTATTAATTATAATAATAATTTTCATTTCTAAATTGTATATATAGGTTATATAAAAAATCTGATATACCGTGAAACCACCAAAATCTTGCAGCAACAACAACAACAAAAAAAACGTGATTTTTGGTCAAACCGCCCAGCACTACTCCTTCTTTGATCAAACACGCCTGCAAAATTCAACCCAATCCCCAAATTTAACCTTAAGTCTTCAAGAGCATGAAAATTAAAGGTAGGCGTCTTTTATTAAAGCTTATCTCTACAAGATAGTGGCCCTCCAGGACCAAGGCTGCCCACCCCTGATCCCCAGGATAGGATGGTATATATATAACATACTACCCTATACCCTGCTATTGATGCTTTAAATGTCTAAATTGTTTTGTGTCTGTTTTTGCCCTAGATCTCATGGCATTGAAAGAGGCAAGTCATGAACTTAATGAAAGGGAAGAAGAGAAAGACCATTATGATAAACATCATGATTTCAAGACTGGAGAAAGATCGACACAGGCTAAAAAGACTTCCTCACAAAAAAGAGCTCAAGAGACAGGAACTAAAAGTTATTTCACCTGCCAACAGTGTGGAACGAGTTTCAGACACAAAGGAAACTTTAACGTTCACATGAGAATTCACACTGGAGAGAAGCCTTACATCTGCCAACAGTGTGGAACGAGCTTTAGACAAAAAGGAAACCTTATAGCCCACATGAGAATTCACACTGGAGAGAGCCTTTTCCCCTGCCAACAGTGTGGAAAGAGTTTCAGAAAAAAAGGAATCCTTAAAGTCCACTTGCGAGTTCACACTGGAGAGAAGCCTTTCACCTGCCAACAGTGTGGAAAGAGCTTCACTGAAAAAGTAAACCTCAACAGGCACATGAGAGTTCACACTGGAGAGAAGCCTTACACCTGCCTACAGTGTGGAAAGAGTTTCAGATTTAAAGATAACCTTAAGTGTCACTCGAGGATTCACTGGAGAGAGAACTTGTAGACTTGGAAATTAAACCTTTCCCCTCGTTGTTGTTTAATTCACAGGACCGGACACCAGTTATTTTGTTAAGATCTGCCAAGATTTATGTTTATGGTATTTCTCTGGCTGCTCTGGACTCAGTGCTTGGGTTTTAAAGGCTGCTTGACCAAAGAAATGATCATTACATTAGGTTGTTTATGTTTAATATATACCTCGTGCTTACACATATGTATCAGTGGAAAACATAGAGAAACTTGTTCATGTTCAAAATGGATGTCTTGTAGAGAACTTGTGACTTGTGTCACTTGCATTAGTAGAAAAACATCATGCTACACAATTATCTCGGTCTCTCTCTCAACGTAATCCTCACACTCCTGTGTTCAGGCACACTCTGGCAGAATAATAATTATACAAATGATTATGAATATTAATACTGAAAATAATAAAATGTCAGTCTTCAAACTGTTTTAGTTGTCATCAGTGTGGAAAGAGTTTCACAGACAGGAAATGATAACTCACACCAGAGAGAAGTTCCCATGTCTTCAGTGTGAGAAGAGTTTCCCATATCAAAGAGACCTGAAACGCTATTTGAAAACTCATTCTGGAAAGAAATTGCAGTGTGTATCAGTGCGACATGGCTTAAAGAAGCAGCAATTTAAAAAAATCAACTGATTTGTCTTTTGTCATCACTTACAGATACTCCTGAAAAAATCTGAGACTCTGCCATTTCAAATGGCACCAGAAAATGTATCTGTGTGAAATTAGGGCTATATTCACATTGTAGCTGAACCTGATTTTCCACTCAAAATACAATGTTTTTGTTGTCTTTTTTTTGGGTGAGGCTATTCACATGAC
This sequence comes from Gobio gobio, assembly GCF_949357685.1. Taxonomy (NCBI): domain Eukaryota; kingdom Metazoa; phylum Chordata; class Actinopteri; order Cypriniformes; family Gobionidae; genus Gobio; species Gobio gobio. The sequence goes on along the minus strand of NW_027645595.1, from coordinate 160,327 downwards.
CTTTAAATGTTCGTATCAGATGCTCATCTTCTACAAGACTCCACCCTGAAATGTTTCGCCCATTCTCACTTTTTTATTTGCTTTCTTTGTGTACATCCACACCTGACCATCTCCTTTGCTCTTGTCACATTTCACCTGTATTTTGTGTTTCTTAGTAGAGATTATATATTTAGAAATATTTTCTGTTCTTTTGTTTCAGTTCACAATTCTTATGTCTATTAGTGTCTACACTACAGTACCTAATCATGTTTCTATGGTTTCACTTGTTTATCCCTTTGTATTTATGATATATGATGGCGGGCGCTAGCGTGTTTGTCTGCATGTCGTCTGGCTTTGGAGTTTCTTTGTTTGTTTATGTGCATTTTGTGCCTGTTCAGCTCTAGGTCTGCTCTTGGTGCTTTTTTGTCATATGGTTACTCCATGTTCTGTTACGAATGTCAAAGTCTTATCAGCATTAGGATGTCTTTATCGGTGTTGGGCCCTGGGACTGTTGTTGTCATGGCTTCATTCATCCTGCGTTTTTACTCAAGGTTGTTATGGAGCTCCTTCTGTGACGTTCCCAGCAAAGGAAGAAAGGTTGTTAGAAATGTGAAAAATGAAAATGAGTTTTGATTTAATCTAAAGCCCTGTTTACACCTGTTATTAAGATTGTTTTGGGGGATCGGATCATAAGTAGACGAAGGAGACCCAGTTACACCCGATGGTCTCTTTTAGTTTTTTTCTGTTTTTGACCACTTCTGTCCTGATATCTTCGAAGGGAAGGTCTATGCGCAGGTAAATGTATAGGCTTTTTCAGATCTTTTAATCTAATGGATTATAAACTCATGAAATGTGCATATTTGAACACAAAAGGTGATGTCAGAAAAACATACGGACATTCCTGCTTTGACAGCCGCAAGACCACGCTGGACATGGTGAGTGTGTTAGAAATCAGGAATGGTGAGAACACTGTGCTTGCTGCGTTTTTCATCTTCAAACTAAACTTTAAAGTTCAAATCCCGTCTGACTCCCTTAACAAACATTGCAAACATGAATAATCGAAAACCTTTTTATTTTACTGTTTGCGCACACTTTTTTTTTTTTAAATGGCCAGGTAAGTTTGTAAAGTCAGTTTGATGGTAGCTCCAGCTTCGTACTAATGTTTTCACAGTTCATACCGTTATGTACCAAGTCCGTGGATGAAGAAATAACGGCGTCCTCGTGCGCTGCTCTTTAGCTCATGCAGCTATCTACATCCACGGTGACAATCCACAGCAACAATCCACAAACATACTGTATTTCCAAATGCATCCGCGGCTTTCCATATCATCAACGAATTTCCTCCCGCAGATCAGTCGACTTGTCCTATAGTCTCCACTTTGATCCAGTTCAGTTTGTTGATGTAGTGGACTTCATCAAATCAAAACCAGCTTCTATTGCGGTCAAACCTTTTTGACTTTAAGCTGTAGGCACGCGTTTGCTCTATTTTAGACTGTTGGTTTTGACGCGCGTTTCTTGAAGTTGGATATTCCAATCCATTTAGTGTGTGTCTTTCAAAATTAAACAAAAGTAAAAATAAACAAAGAAAAGAAAAGTTAATTTAAGCATGTCAGCAAACCTATCAATTCAAGTTCAACACATACGCGTCAAAACCAACGATCTAAAAATAGAGCAAACGCGTTGTGCCGTTTAGTGGTGTGAAAGAAAATGAATGGCTCCAACAGGTATAAAGGTGTAACTGATACATTTGTTGAATGTATCAGTTGTATACAGAGGAAATGATTGGGGAGACACAGGGAGCAAGGATTGTGTTCTGCAAAGAGAGTTGGAGGTAAATAAATAATTTTGCAATGCGCTGCTGTTGTGGCTGGTCAAGCAAACGTTTGTGCTTTGTTTCTGTTTGATAAAACTGTAAATATATCTATTAAAAATACGGATATTCTGGTCTAAAACTCCTCCCGGAACCTCCCGCTGTCCTGTATCTTGCTCTCTCATTGGCTGTCGGTCATCGCCGATGTCATTTTCAGTCAGAACTCATTTCATACAGCAGGAGTTTGAATCGCCGACAGGTCCAGAAATTTAGCATGTCAAATATCTTGCGGGCGTCGGCGAGTCTCTCTGATCGCATCTTTGAGCATTCACACTGCGTGATTGTCACTTGCGTGCACGAGCACCGATTTGCCTATGATTTCAGGCATTTGTCGCAAAACCTGTGGGTGAGTCAAAATCGGGGCTAAAATCGGGCAGTGTGAACTTGGCATTACCTGCTTGTTATTGTGCTCAGGACCCAAAGACAACGAGTTTGTAGCCGCTTTCTCTTGCTGGACTCAGGCTCGTCATCTGTTTGGCCGTCCTGTTTTTAAATTATTTTGGTGGTCTTTCCAGCCTGTGTGTCTGCTGAAGTGTGTGCGGAGAACACTGGAGCCACAAAACTGTCACACTTTTCCTTTTCCTTAATAAATACTTTTCCTTAATAAACTTGTTCACATTGTTCACTGCAAATTGAGTTCTCCATTTATCCATAGCCTGACACACACAGTGCAAAACTGTTGCCGATTTTATATCTGCCCAGGTTTTTTTTACTTTTGGCAGATGGCATAAACTGTATTATGGTAATCCGGCATGCTTTTTTTAATTAAATAACTCCAAATAACTCCCTGCATAAGAGCCCAGCTGTAATCGGTCTCCACCTGTTGAATATGTTGACTGGTGTATTTTGACAGTTTGAGGAGAAACTGCATTAGCCAGAAAGTTATTGGAGGAATGGAATGCTCGCTTGATATCATCTCGCATACTGGAAGTGGAGGTTTAGTTTGCTGTGACTCCCATTGGCATCTACAGGGGATCTGTCTCTCAGATTATTCACTAGTATGTCTGTGGTACCTGCCAAGCAGTACCTTCTTTTTAGTCTGACTACACCACCCCCTGATAATGGGCAGGAGGAACCACAACTCTTTCTGTGAATACAGTGTGGCTAACTCAGTTTTTCCCCACACAGGGACAGTCAACAAGAGGCAGATATGTAAATGTATCAATTTATTACACTTTGGTACAAAAAGATGTAAAAAGGTTATTAAGAACAGATCTTAAAAATACTGCGATAAATGACTGGTGGAGTTTTCCTCAGTCTAGGAAGATCGGATCAGCCAATGCAAAACCCCTGCTCAGGAGGCTCCTGGGGAGACAGAAAAAGGAGACAGCAACCCCACACCAGTCGGAGCATGCAACACAGCAAGCACTACACACTTAATATCTTTAGAAGCCACTACAAAATAGCACACCGTGTCGTAGCTACAAGTAGGGGAGAGTGGGGCTGGTTGGATCAAGGGGTTGGTTGGCACGCAGTTAAATTCCAGTACACTAGAGGGCGCTGCCTCAAATCTAACATTAAAATGACTGCCCTCTTGATGTGAACACACCCATTTATAGGCCTTTATCACAGAGGAATTGAATACCGGAAGTGCGCGTCGAAGCAGTGCGCTGATTCTTCCGGTTATGCATGTTTTCAATGTGCTGTGAACACCTAGCTGAACAAATGACAATTAAAATAAGCATCTGGAGGATGATTTAAAAATCCAGACATTTTCCGAGACAGGAGAAGAGATAAACTGATCATTACTGTGTTCAGGATTTTCCAAACTCTGTTGAACTTGTAGTTTTTTAATCCGACATAAGCCGAGGGTCGTAAACATACGTGATTATTTCACCACACGGTGTCAGTGCTCGTCTAAATAGTGTCCGCGATTAAGTGTGTGTGAGACATGACGAATAAGATCTGAATGAACATATTGATTTGTATTAATATTTTAGTCATTGTTCTGTCACTTTTCAATGACAATCATTTCACTGTAGCCTACAGTATATGTAATTCACACATTTATGCCAAAATTCAGTCACGCTGTTAACTTATTACTGTTTAAGATTAATTAAATGCTTAACATTGTTTACTTTCTTTAAGGCAGTTACCGCGCATTCATTCATCTATTTATTACATGAAAATGAACCATGGTTTTTATTAAAAATAAAATAAAACATGGTTATTGTAGTTTATCATGGTATTTGTAGTAAAACTAATACAAATGGTAGTCAATCCACGAAAAAAAAAACTATAATAAAACCATGGTTAACTTTCGTAAGGGTGTTTATCAGTCAAATTAATTAAAAAATGTAACAACAGGTATGAAATATGATTAGCAAGAGAAACGTTGATGTTAATGTTAATGAGAAGACAATCACTGGACTGCGGCAGGTTAGAAATGTATTTATTATTCAGAATGCACATTTGGATGGGAACATTTCAGCAGGCTGACGATATGAGACGTAAACATCCGCAGTTTGGAAATGCATAGGCCTACAACACACAAACATACAACTTCATCCCACATATCAGTCTCACCCATGCTCTCCTCTATTCTTTTAGTGTCAGGAAATGGTCAAATCTGAGGTAAGGATGTCATTAATTAGTATTAGAGCACGGGATCGCTGCAGTTACACCCGCGTTTTGATTGAGTCGCGATGGGACCGGAAGAAGAGGTGCACTGCTTCGCTTTCCGGAAATAGGAAGTGTGATAAAGGCCTATAGAAATCATCCAACTGTCACTAACTATTGAGGTGAGGACAACTTTTCTATTTTACAGTGTCAAAACAAAAAATAAGTATTTTAGAACTATAATAGATAGAGATATATAAAATGTAAGGATTTCAGTTGATAGAGATAGGAATCATCTATATTTTGATATGAAATTGAACAGTCTCTGATGAGCTATGCTATGTGGATAGGATCCTGTCAGTAAAGAGGTGTGTCCTAATGGGGGAGGGGTTGGTTGACACACTGATGCGGGGGTTGGTTGACACACTGTTGCGGGGGTTGGTTGACACGTGCCAACCAACCCCAGTATAGCCATTTGGTTAGAAATGTATTAATTTATGTATTTTACATATGTTAAAACATAATTAATATAATATAACATAATGAACATAAACTTATGTATGAAACAATTTTCTTTTAGAAGTCAAAATGGTCCGGAAATATTTAAGAACCACAGAGAGAGGAAAGACACCAGCACAGATTATGCTAGAGGCAGCCAGACAGGTGAAGATTAATAACAGAAGTATAAGGAGCACAGCAAAGGATTTTAATATTCCATTCAGCACACTGAGCAGATACTGCCACAAGATCAGCCAGGAGGAGATTGAAGGCAAGAAAGAGCTAGGTGTAACTGTTGGTTATATCCGAAACAGACAAGTACTTCCCCCAGATTTGGAAGAGGAGCTGGTTAGGTATCTGTCAAAATCAGCAGACATTTACTTTGGCCTATCACCCAGGGAGGTTAAGAAGCTAGCCTATCAACTTGCAGTGTCACATAATATCAAGGTGCCTGAGACCTGGTCCGAGCTGCAGCAAGCTGGCCGTGATTGGTTTACTGCCTTTTTGAAGAGGCACCCTTCCCTTTCTATCAGGAAGCCAGAGACCACAAGCCTTGCTCGTGCTACTAGTTTCAACAAAGAAAATGTTAAAGCCTTCTTCAACAACTTTGATAAAGTCATGCATAGGCACAGGTTTCCTCCAAGTGATATCTGGAACATGGATGAGACAGGCGTCGCTACAGTCCAGAAACCGAACCGGGTCATTGCCAGACGGGGATTTAAACAAATTGGATCAATTACCTCAGCAGAGCGAGGGTCGCTTATTACCCTTGCCTGCGCAGTTTCAGCCACAGGAAATAGCCTTCCTCCATATTTCGTCTTCCCCAGGGTAAATTTCAGGGACCACTTCATTTTGAATGGACCTACAGGTTGCAAAGGAGGTGCAAACCCGTCTGGATGGATGAAGGAAGAACACTTTTGAATTCTTGATGCATTTTGTGGAGCATACAAAGTGCACAAAAGAGAAGCCATGTCTCCTTTTACTTGATAATCATGAGTCCCATCTCTCGGTCAGTGGCCTGAACTATGCCAAAGAAAATGGTGTAGTCATGCTTTCATTCCCCCCCACACTGCTCCCATCGGCTACAGCCTCTTGACCGCACCGTGTATGGGCCGCTGAAGAGGCATGTCAACACAGCCTGTGACTCATGGATGCTGAACAACCCTGGCAAAACCATGTCGATATATGATGTGCCTGGAATTGTTGCCACAGCATACCCATTGGCTGCCACCCCAAGTAACATCCAATCAGGATTCAGGGTGACTGGAATTTTCCCCAATAACAGGGATGTTTTTCCAGAAGAGGCCTTCGCCCCATCATATGTTACAGACCGGCCAAACCCAGTCCCAACTGCAAATCTTGTTGCTGTCCCTGATGAGCTGCACCCTGCCACTGACAATTCTGCACAACCGCTTCCCCCTGCTATTGACAATGCTGTTCCCGGAACAAGTGGTTTTTCTGCTGGTACTGGGAGACATCCCCTAACACCTGAAGAGCTGCGCCCATTCCCCAAGGCTGGGCCTAGGAAAGTTGGTGGTGCCGTCAGGAGGAAGAGGAAGACCACCATCCTGACAGACACACCAGTCAAGCGACAACTGGAGGAGCAAAAGGCCGCAGCAAAGAAAAGACTCTTCAAAAAAAACAAGAAGCCACAACAGAAAGCTCCATCCAAAGCTCCTGCTCCTAAAAAGAATCGAAAACGGAGATCATCATCTGAGTCTGATGAAGATGAAGAGGAATACTGTCTGGTTTGTTTAGAATCATATGGGAATAGCCGACCTAAGGAAGTTTGGATTCAGTGCCTGTATTGCAAAAAGTGGGCCCACGAGTTATGCACTCCACGTCTACCAGTCTACATCTGCCAGAACTGTGATTCATGCGATTCATCTGATTAAGACACGGACATGTTGACATGCTAGTTAGCCTAACAGCATATTACATTATTTCTGTTACTCCTAATACTACACACACACACACACCATGCATACAAACTGTTGTTTAGTTCAAATAAATATACAATCTCGTTTGTTTAGAGTTTTATAGGAATAGCCAGCCTGGGGAAGTTTGTCTTCAGTGTCACACACACACACACACACACACACACACACACACACCCTACACGCACACACCTAACCAACACCCTAACCCTTACCCTAATCCTAATCCTAACCCTAATCCTAACCCTAACTCTCCTAACCCTCTTAACCCTAACCTACACACACACACACACACACACCACACACACACACACACACACACACACACACACACACACACACACACACACACACACACACCTAACCCTAACCTACACACACACACACACACACACACACACACAAACTGTTGTTTAGTTCAAATAATATACAATCTCGTTTGTTTTGAGTTTTATAGGAATAGCCGGCCTGGGAAAGTTTGTCTTAAGTGCCACTCATACACACACACACCATGCATACAAACTGTTGTTTAGTTCAAAGAAATACAATCTGGGGAGAAAATGGGCAGAAATTCTGTTGAATGTTTTTCTTTTTTGAATTAAATTCTCACGTTATTTACATTTGTCGCCTCATTCTTTGTAACTATAGCATCTGTGCCAACCAACCCCCATAGTGGGGCAGGTTGGCACAAGTGCACAACATGACTTTAATGATGAATAAAAAAAAAAAATAGGAATCATTTGAGAACATTAAATGTATCTGTTGATTAGCTGAGATCTTAACCTTTCAGTTTTTACTGGTTAGACTATTTTCACATATAGTATGACTGAGAAATATGACGGAGAGTGAAAAGTGTGCCAACCAACCCCGCTCTCCCTACACACCAATACAGTGTCTCTCCCAGTGTGGTCCCCTGACGAGAAGGGGCAAAGCATCAGTGTGGATCCGGCCTTGTACAGGGATAGCCTACACAGAAAACATAGTTAAAGAGGAAAACCACCAGCATTAATGGCCACTATTAGTCAAGAAAAAAATACACAATAATACAATGAATGTGGCACATGAGGGATAGGTCCAAGGGCAAAATCACAAATAACCAAAGAAAAAGAACAGTGGCTGGCCTGGTCCCTTTTCAGTATGCTCAACTGTCCCACAGCACATTGACACAGCATGAAAGAAAAGGTGAATGTTCCGTTGCAGTGCAGCCCAGCAGCTCGGGTCACACTGGAGGTGATTGCACAAATGTTAACCCTCCATGCAGAAGCCCGTGTCCTCCGTGAAGAGTAGACAAGCGCTTCTAGAATTACCCTGCATGAAAAGGGTGTCCAACTCACACAACCGTGCCTAGCATCAACACAAAAAAGCTGTCCCAAAGTGAAGGGCGCGCACTTCGAAGGCCGCATTTGAAGTGCGATTGTGTCATAGCGGCACTACGAAGGCTGTCCCAATGTGAAGGCTGCACCCTCTGAAGGCCGCATTTGAAGTGCGATTGCGTCACAGCGGCACTACGAAGGGTGTCCCAATGTGAAAGCTGCACCTCTGAAGGCCGCATTTGAAGTGCAATTGCGTCACAGCAGCGCGACGAAGGATGCCGCAAGTCGAAAGCGACTCAAAATGCGCCCTCCGTTTCTCAGGCAAAGGAAGGGTACAGCAGATGGAACCTTACCACAACTTCGCAGCCTACCCTATCCCAGAATTCATAGCACACTGGTGATTACAGGATTTGACTGGTCCGCATTCCCGCGGCACTCGATTAGATTTCTTGCGGCGCGGGTTTAAATTCCCCAGTGAAAGACGGTAGCGGTCGGTAACTCAAGGCTGGCGCAACCGCTTGAACTTGAAGTAAACAAACGTTTAGTGCATTCGTGGTAGACCAACCTGGCAAGATAATTTCCCAATTTTAACTTGCATAAATGTTATTTATTTCTCAACCATTCTCTCAAGAAGAGGAATCAGTCCATTCTCTCCTTTTTTGCTATTTTTTTCTTTTATCTTTCTTATTTCTGCACTTTCTTTAAATACAAATTAGATCTGCGCGGGGCTGTTTTTTCGTCCCGCTCCCGCAATAAGATCTATTAAGCACCCCACCCTCCCGCTCGCGCTTCAAATTCACTCCGTGCTCACCCGCTATAAATTATTTTATTCCCGACCGATCCAGCTAAATTTAGATTTCGTTTCCAGAAACTCTCTTTTAAATGTCCTCTACAGAAAGAGAGAGACTGGGGATAACAGAAGTAAAAGGCTATGTTGGCCAAGCAATCATTTATTTATTTTTTCTTATCATAGGCATAGGCTTCTGTCAATACCTAAAATATGTCACAGACAAAAATAGGCTAAATCAAATACGACATCTGTCACTCAAAACTATAAGTCAAAATGCAAACAAAACGAAAACTGCTGACTTTACTGCAAAATAAAGTATTTTATATGAATGAATGAATGAATGAATAAATGAATGTCGCTCACTGACGACGGTCCATTATACCGAAAGTGTCCTCCAAAGGCTGAATGTAAAGTCGTGGCCGGGATGCACAGAACATCCATCCATCCATCCATCTTCTTCCGCTTATCCGGGGCCGGGTCGCGGGGGCAGCAGTCTAAGCAGAGATGCCCAGACTTCCCTCTCCCTAGACACTTCCTCTAGCTCTTCCGGGGGGACACCGAGGCGTTCCAAGGCCAGCCGGGAGACATAGTCCCTCCAGCGTGTCCTTGGTCTTCCCCGGGGCCTCCTCCCGGTTGGACATGCCCGAAACACCTTCCCGGGAAGGCGTTCAGGAGGCATCCGGAACAGATGCCCGAGCCACCTCAGCTGTCCCCTCTCGATGTGGAGGAGCAGCGGCTCTACTCCGAGTTCCTCCCGAGTGACTGAGCTTCTCACCCTATCTCTAAGGGAGCGCCCAGCCACCCTGCGGAGAAAGCTCATTTCGGCCGCCTGTATCCGGGATCTTGTCCTTTCGGTCATGACCCAAAGCTCATGACCATAGGTGAGAGTAGGAACGTAGATTGACCGGTAAATCGAGAGCTTCGCCTTACGGCTTAGCTCTTTCTTCACCACGACAGACCGGTACATCGACCGCATTACTGCAGAAGCTGCACCGATCCGTCTGTCAATCTCCCGTTCCATCCTCCCCTCACTCGTGAACAAGACCCCTAGATACTTAAACTCCTCCACTTGGGGCAGGAACTCTCCACCAACCTGGAGTGGGCAAGCCACCCTTTTCCGACTGAGGACCATGGCCTCGGATTTGGAGGTGCTGATCCCCATCCCAGCCGCTTCACACTCGGCTGCAAACCGCCCCAATGCATGCTGAAGGTCCTGGTTAGAAGGGGCCAACACGACAACGTCATCCGCAAAGAGCAGAGACGAAACCGTGTGGTCCCCAAACCTGACACCCTCCGGCCCTTGGCTGCGCCTAGAAATTCTGTCCATAAAAATTATGAACAGAACCGGCGACAAAGGGCAGCCCTGCCGGAGTCCAACATGCACCGGGAACAAGTCTGACTTACTGCCGGCAATGCGGACCAAACTCCTGCTTCGGTCATACAGGGACCGGACAGCCCTCAGTAAAGGACCCCGGACCCCATATTCCCCCAGCACCCTCCACAGGACGCCGCGAGGGACACAGTCGAATGCCTTCTACAAATCCACAAAACAAATGTGGACTGGTTGGGCAAACTCCCATGAACCCTCCAGCACCCTGTAGAGGGTATAGAGCTGGTCCAGTGTTCCGCGACCAGGACGAAAACCACACTGTTCCTCCTGAATCCGAGGTTCCACTATCGGCCGGATTCTCCTCTCCAGTACCCTGGCATAGACTTTCCCGGGGAGGCTGAGAAGTGTGATCCCCCTATAGTTGGAACACACCCTCCGGTCCCCCTTCTTAAAAAGAGGGACCACCACCCCGGTCTGCCATCCCAGAGGCACTGTCCCCGACCGCCACGCGATGCTGCAGAGGCGTGTCAGCCAAGACAGCCCCACAACATCCAGAGACTTGAGGTACTCAGGGCGGATCTCATCCACCCCCGGTGCCTTGCCACCGAGGAGTTTCTTGACCACCTCGGTGACTTCAGCCCGGGTGATGGACGAGTCCTCCTCTGAGCCCCCAGCCTCTGCTTCCTCAATGGAAGACGTGACGGCGGGATTGAGGAGATCCTCGAAGTATTCCTTCCACCGTCCGACAACATCCCCAGTCGAGGTCAACAGCCGCCCATCGCCACTGTAAACAGCGTTGGTAGGGCACTGCTTCCCCCTCCTGAGGCGCCGGACGGTTTGCCAGAATCTCTTCGAGGCCAGCCGATAGTCTTTTTCCATGGCCTCACCGAACTCCTCCCAGCACCTCCATGGACTGCCACCTTAACGTGGTGGAGGGGTTTGAGTACCCGAATGACCCTAGGAGCTATGTTGTCCGGGGCTATATGCCCCTGGTAGGGTCTCCCAAGGCAAACAGGTCCTAGGTGACGGGTCAGACTAAGAGCAGTTCAAAAACCCCTCATGATGACAAAAAGACGGAGGACCGTGACGTCGCCCGGTATGGCGCAGCCGGGGCCCCACCCTGGAGCCAGGCCTGGGGTTGGGGCTCGTATGCGAGCGCCTGGTGGCCGGGCCTTCCCCCACGGGGTCCGGCCGGGCTCAGCCCGAAGGAGCGACGTGGGGACACCTTCCCGTGGGCCCACCACTCACGGGAGGGACCGTAAGGGGCCGGTGCAAAGCGAATCGGGCAGCAGTCGAAGGCGGGGGCCTAGACGACCCGATCCCTGGACACGGAAACTGGCTCTTGGGACATGGAATGTCACCTCGCTGGCGGGGAAAGAGCCTGAGCTTGTGCGTGAGGTTGAGAGGTTCCGACTAGAGATAGTCGGAATCACCTCCACGCATGGCTTGGGCTCTGGAACCACACTCCTCGAGAGGGGATGGACTCTTTACCACTCTGGAGTTGCCCATGGTGAGAGGCGGCGGGCTGGTGTGGGTTTGCTTATAGCCCCCCAGCTCTGCTGCCATGTGTTGGAGTTTACCCCGGTGAACGAGAGGGTCGTTTCCCTGCGGCTTCGGCTCGGGGATAGGTCTCTCACTGTTGTTTGTGCCTACGGGCCGAACGGCAGTGCAGAGTACCCGACCTTCTTGGTGTCCCTGGGAGGGGTGCTGGAGAGTGCTCCGACTGGGGACTCCGTCGTTCTACTGGGGGACTTCAACGCCCACGTGGGCAATGACAGTGAAACCTGGAGGGGCGTGATTGGGAGGAACGGCCCCCCTGATCTGAACCCGAGTGGTGTTCAGTTATTGGACTTCTGTGCTAGTTACAGTTTGTCCATAACGAACACCATGTTCAAGCATAAGGGTGTCCATCAGTGCACATGGCACCAGGACACCCTAGGTCGTAGGTCAATGATCGACTTTGTGGTCGTTTCATCTGATCTGCGGCCGTATGTCTTGGACACTCGGGTGAAGAGAGGGGCGGAGCTGTCAACTGATCACCACCTGGTGGTGAGTTGGATCCGATGGCGGGGGAGGAAGCTGGATAGACTCGGTAGACCCAAACGTACTGTGAGGGTCTGCTGGGAACGTTTGGCCGAGTCTCCTGTCAGAGAGATCTTCAACTCCTGCCTCCGGCAGAGCTTCGACCGGATCCCGAGGGAGGCTGGAGATATTGAGTCCGAGTGGACCATGTTCTCCACCTCCATTGTCAAAGCGGCTGCTCGGAGCTGTGGACGCAAGGTCTCCGGTGCCTGTCGAGGCGGCAATCCCCGAACCCGGTGGTGGACACCGGAAGTAAGGGATGCCGTCAAGCTGAAGAAGGAGTCCTATCGGGCCTGGCTGGCTTGTGGGACTCCTGAGGCAGCTGACAGGTACCGACAGGCTAAACGGACTGCAGCCCGGGTGGTCGTGGAGGCAAAAACTCGGATGCACAGAACAATTTCTCTATATTTTTATTTTATGCAAGTTATTTGTAAATTAAACCAAGTAATTGCTGTCTATTGTTAATTTTCGTTAACTTGAAATGTGTAGGCTAAATAAAAGAGAGGTTGTTTTGTACATTTTGTTTATTTTTGTAATGCAAGTTATAATTTGTAGAAATTCATATGTTCATGCATATATTTTCTTGTCATGTAAATTAAAATGTGGAAATGAAAATAAATTGGTCTATACATTAATTAAAGTACTTTTTACCTATTTTATCTAATAGTTATTTTAACTATTCATAGGCCTACAATAAACATCAGAAACAACAGAAATTCAAATTAACAGCTGAAACAGAAGAACACATTTCTGCACTTTCATTGAGCTGAGCGGGAGACGCTGGTGGAGCTGGACCGGGATGGTAATGCACAATAGAAACCCTGGTAAGGCCTGTGCCAGCGGGACATCATCTTCTTCTGGGATGAGCGCATATTTCCACTGTCCGCAGGTTTGCGGGGCTGAATCGGTCGACGGCTGGCATGTCATAAAAAGTAGCTACAATTGCATCTGAGATGATGTGAGTTGAATAAAAATAAAAAATAAAATAAGTACTTAAATAAAGACTTGGACGTAAATATATAAATGTTTAAAATATATTGTAACAGTTACATTTAACATAATAAATAAACAATAGTTGCAACTTAACGATTAAATATAGGCTATTTAACCACATGCTACAGATTTACGTACTTATGGTCCGGTCTCCCATCATCGCAGGCTTTGAAGCATGTCAAAATCCAATAAAACTTATAAAAAGCAAAAAATAAATAAATAAATTCTGCTCCATTTCTCTTTTTAAAATCTCCTCAACGTCCGCTGTCAGTTGTCACACACCTGCTACAGCCCATTCAACGACGCTCGGTTCAGTGTTGCCAAGTCTGGAATTGGGAAGCATTTACTGTTGATGTGGTTTGTTTTGTTTGTAGCCTATAGTCTACAGGTGTAAGTTGTCTATACTTTAGCAATATTTGTACTGGGCGCCCCCCGCGTTTTGGCATATGCTGGCCCATTTTGGCCGTGATTCCGCTACTTTTGATTATCAATTGGAGGGGTTTTGTTTTGCAGACCTGGCAACCCTGTCCCTCGGTTCGCCCTTCATGCACTTCGTGCACTTCTTAGGCGTGGCCTGGTCTGGCCTTCGAAGTGCACGGCCTTCGAAGTGTGCACCCTTCACTTTGGGACACAGCTAAAGAGTCTGACTCGCAGCCAGCAAACACTTATCACTTCCTGATTAGTCATGTGACCTCCCAAAACATCATGTGATCCCAGGTATTGGGTAAATGTGATGCAGCTGTGTTGTGTGCCTGCCTGTGTAGATCCCCACATTTCTATTCCTGTTCCTGTGTACATGTGAGCCCCAAGATCCACCTGGAAATGTTGGACATACCCAGTAGTCAAATAAGAGGCAGTGTCACATTGTCTGAGTATGGATTGTGTGAGCTGAGTCTCCAGAAGAATGCTGTCATGTTGCATGGCTTTCTTGATTTCATGGGAAATCACGTTCAAAATGTTTCTGTTTAGGCTGTGAGTGATGTTGCCAGCATGAAGTTCCTGAACGGCTATGTCTTGCAGCATTTTATAATATTCTGTACTTGCACCTTGAAGGACAGCTTTTGCTATGTTTCCCCTTCTGACATTACTGGCATGTAACACCGTTAACATCTCTTGCCCACCGCGGCACCGGCCCGGGCCACCATCGTTTTCCTTTTTATAGTAATAAAATAATTTAACGTTAGTTCAGTTGGAGAACACAGCAATTCAAAACTGAACGTGTCTGCTCAATACAGAACGAGCCGAATTAGAGTCGCCGCACAGCAGGAGACAGATCTCATTCATCACAAGAGCGAACAGCTGACAGACAAGATGATCGCGGAAGATTTGGTTTCAAAGTGAAATGTAAAAGCGCCTATTTAAGGGAGTGTGTCATTGTACTGTTTTCTTGCTGCGTTTTTCATTAAGAATAATAGGCTAATGAACCCAAAATTCAAGCAACCCACCCCCGAATTGGCGCTAATTCTAAACCGAAAGTATGCGCGTCCGTTCTGTCAGATCTGTGTTGGGTTTTGCTCAATATGATGATAAGTGGCAGATCAGAGGGCTTGCTGCAGTTGAATATCTAAATATCGTGTGGAGGACGAAAGATAATGTAATAATTATAATATGACTGCATGGTAAACCTTACTCATATTTAAACAACTATCGCTTTGTGTTGTTGGTCAGATAAAATGACTATAATAATTATTCAGTGCACCAAAACGCCAAGTACAAAATGTTTTTTTTTGTTTTTGTGGTACAACCGTGAATCTGAACTTTCTGTGTGTGGGACTCTGATTTATGTGTACTCGTATTTGACAAGATTGAGCTTGTCTGGCACCCGAACTATATAAAGTAGTTTAGACTGCTGATTAAAATTTTCTTTGGGCCCGCCACCGTTACAGCTTCCAATCACAGAAAATTAGTAAAGGTATGTGCCTGGTTTGTGTATACATTACAGGTGACCATTGTTGTGATGTCAGCAAATTAATAAGAAATTCCACACTTAGTGTCAAATGTTTTTCAGAGGCAAAGTGAGTACAGAAATAATGTTTATTTTGGAAAATGTATATTTATAGTTATTTTTAACAATTGTAATATTACTTAAAATCAGAGTTTATAAATAATGAATTAAAAGTACATGTGGCGGGGTGGGCGTGGTCCCGCGAGGTCTGTAGCGGGAGAGAGAGGGCGGAGCCGAGCGGTCGGTAAGTAGGTCAAGTGCAAATGACGAACACCTGTCTCTGATTGCAGTAATTGGCGTGGAGAGACCGCATATAAGCGGCTGCCGGGAGAGAGATGAGAGAGAGAGTTGGACTGGGACTGCGCATACCTACCAGAAGGAGAAAGTGATCCTGGAAAGTTATGAGTGAAGAGACAAGCCGTCTGACAGAGAATTGTTCCTGAGAGTTTATTGAGAAATTGAAACGCCCACGTGCGTCCTTTGTTTTGAGTATTACAAATAAAAATTGCAAGTCCCAGTCTCGCCGACCCTGTCTTCTTCCTTCCTTCCTGCCCAGACCCTGTCTTCTTCCTTCCTGCCCAAGAATACAACGAACCGCGTTACAGTACACTTAGGGATTTAAGTGATTGTCAATTGCATTTGTGTGATAATATTTTAAATATCTAACTGATAAATAGGTGAAAATCTATTTTTTACCATAATTGACTGCACCCCCATTTAGTGGCTCTATCCATATGAGAAGTCACATAGCTGAAGTCAAGAGCTCTCTATAACAGTTGGTCCCATGTTCCTGAATGACAAGGCTTTCAACATGCACTGAGGTCAAGGTTCAGGTGTCAATATTTCTAAGCAGGAGCCATTTACAATCTTCATAATGACATATGTTACTCTCCAGGCCGAGACCTTTCCAACAATGTGTTTGGTTTAGTCCTACATCAGGGTTTAATTTCAACATTAAATGGACACAGCCTTGTCCCAGGTATAGTTTCAGTGAGGCCCAACCTCACCCTTCACAGGCAATTTCATCACAATTGTGTTTATTACAGTAGTGCACATATGTATTTATCACATCCAAGTAAAATATGGAATATTTAAGTTTTTGCTTGAGTCATGAACTTGTGAGCATCTGCATAGAGTTCGACAATTATGTGTCCAATTGGTACTTCTTTCATAGGAAGTTCACACAAGCAGTGCCATCAAAATTGTGTTTATGTCAGTTGTGCATATATGTATGCATCAAGACAAAGCAAGAGATTTCTCAATACAGTTGTACATGATGTCAGTGAATGTGAATTTGATTTGTCTATATTGATGTACATTTAGATGATGCGATATGGAAAGCATAACAGAAAAAACATCTACAGTATGGTTTAAATGACGTGTGATGGTGTTCATCAACAAGTATGCTGAAACAACAAACAGTATATGGATATTGCATACATAGCCTACATACATAAACATATAATACGGAAATACTAAAGTAAAGTACATGAGAATCATGCTTGGTAATGTTAGATACCCTGCCAATGTACTTCATCAGATTTTTTACATGACAGAATAAAAATCATTTATTTAAAGCAGCACTAGGTAGTTTTGGGCTGCAACTAGCAAGCTCACTTCCAAATCTCACAGGGGTTAAGTACCTAAAACCTAACAGTTAAGTTGGCACCGATTGAAACTGTCTCTGCATATAAGTCAGTAGACTAATAGGTTAATGAACAAGTCAAAAGCAAATAATGCATTTTAATAACACGCAAAATTACTTAAGAAATAAAAAATGCTCAAGAAAGAACTTTATCCATAGAATTTTGTCTTTGGTTCTATTAAAAACACAATCTGAACATTCTAACAAAGTGGCAGGATTCATTCTTCAAGAAGGGAGGAGGGCTTCCAGGAGTCTTTGGTCCCACTGTAAAGAGACAATGTTCGGAGTAAAAATTTACATTTGCTGAGTAACTCTTTCAGGCTAGCAAATTGATATATCATTTTATGAAATATAACTATTAAAAAATATTCAAACATTTCAAAAACTGTTAACAGCGTTACAGTTACCCAAATGTCTCGACTGTTGTGTATGTAATAAACTGTACATTAGTACACTTACCAGGTCTTGCATGGAACCCAATGAATGATGACCTCCTCTGTTCCCTATAGAATAAACACAAAACAACACTTTTTTTATCACAACTCAATATCCAGCAATGTTTGCATTGGGTCAAGTCCTGCAATTGTGGTGGCAGCAAGTAAAGGCTTCATGTCATGAGTGCTCAAAAGATACCCTGTTGGAAAATATTAACATGTAATAACATTTAAATAATAACATTTACTACTGTAAGATGATGTTACTGTAGTGTTACAGTACATTATCATACGTCTGAGGGGTCTAGTAAATTGGGCCAAATGCTATTTAATTAAATTCAAAGTGACAGTTCCAATTCAAGTTAACTTTACATTACCAACGTATCCAAAGTGTTATCCTTTTTATCATTAATGTTTTCAGGGTTTCTACAAGTTTCATCAAGTAAAATGTAAGATTTTTAAGACCATTATGAATGAAATTTAAGACCTATTTCACATTAATACTAGCAAAAAAGTATGAAGGCTCTGAAGGAAAATCAAAATCAAAGAATTAATTGCAAAGTACATCAATTTCCAGAACTGTGTGTGCAATTGTAGGTTTCATATTGGTCAGACAACAAAGAACAAGTAGCGTTAAATGAACGGCAACATAATTAAGACTTACCTAAACATACAGGTGCATCTCAATAAATTAGAATGTCGTGGAAAAGTTCATTTATTTCAGTAATTCAACTTAAAAGGTAAAACTAATATATTATATAGACTCATTACATGCAAAGTGAGATATTTCAAGCCTTTATTTGTTATCACTTTGAGTACCAAAACCTGGTTCTGTTACCATGGGATTACTGTGCTTGATTGGCCAGCAAACTCACCTGACCTGAACCCTTATAGATAATCTATGGGGCATTGCCAAGAGAAAGATGAGATATGAGACCGAACAATGCAGAAGAGCTGAAGGCCGCCATTGAAGCATCCTGGTCTTCCATAAAACCCCAGCAGTGCCACAGGCTGACAGCATCCATGCCACGCCTCATTGAGGCAGTAATTCATGCAAAAGGGCCCAAAACCAAGTGCTGAGTACATATGCATTATTATACTTTTCAGAGGCCGACATTTCTGTATTTAAAATATTTTTTTTTATTGATTTCATGTAATATTTAAATTTTCTGAGATTTTGAATTTTAACGTTTTTTGAAATTATCTCACTTTGCATGTAATGAGTCTATATAATATATTAGTTTCAAATATGTATATATTAAATAATATAAAATTGAAATTCAGTTAAAAATGTATATATTGTGCATTTTCAAGGTTTACAGAGTTCCTTACTTGACCAATAATAATTTTAAATAACAACAATAATAATAATATAAAAAATATTTGAAAATATTATTATAATGTTGCGTATAATACTATAGACAGCCACTTGATTGAGAGATTTATTTGTGGGGGAATAATTACTTTAATTTTATTCTTCTAATTTGATTAGAGTCTTACACACATGATCAGTGATGGGAATAACGGCGTTACTAACGGAATAATTTTTTTCAGTAACGAGTAATCAAACGAATTACTGTTCCTCCCGTTACAACGCCGTTAGCGTTACTGAGGGGGAAAAAAGCGGCGTTAGTCACGTTACTATAATTGAGCTCACTGAAGCGCTTTTCATCCGCTCTCTGTCAGTCGGACCTGCAACGTGTGTGTGTGTGTGTGTGTGCGCGCGCACCAGCCATGCGTGTTGGGGGTGGGTGCGGTGGTGCACATAACTGATGATGATTGGTGGGTGGGAGACAAGGTTGAAGTTGATAGGTTGAGTTCACACCTATTTTTTTCACGGTCTATGGTTCACACACACACACACACACACCAATGACGCACACTAGAGGTGTGCGATACCGCTAGATTTGGTATCGATCCGATACCAAGTAAATACAGGGCCAGTATCGCTGATACCGATACCAATATCGATACTTTTTAATAATTAAGGTGGATGCGTCTTCAACCTAAATCTAAATGAATTTTCATGACTTTTAATTTGTTTTTGTGATTTGCATTTTGGGTTATTAATCAGTACTACAAAAGCTTTTGTTCAGAAACAACTTTTGGTTACTTCTGTTTTATTTAAATAAACAAAGTTACAAAATGATTACTTCACAAATATAAAAAATGTAAAAACAAATTTTCTTTTCAAATAGCATGTTAACAAAAAATGTTTCTCCTCTTTAGTGCACTTCTTTTCAGGATTTTTTTCTTAAATAAACAAAGTCACAATGTTTTACATACAACGCTCCTCTTTCTCTCTGCTGCCATTCTCCGCCTCTGACTGACTGCTGTTAGAAATGCGCGCCTGACTGCTGGTGGTAGCGCTAGTGGTGAGTCACCTGACGGTACAACACAGGAGACGGGGAGGAGAGCAGCGTCGAGCACGAGCAGCACTCTTGAGAGCTTGCTCTGCTCTGTGACAGCAGCAGCATTTTGACAAACACGGCCAGGTCGCAAAACGAGAGAAACTGAAACTTAAGTATCGATATTTTCACGTTGGTATCAATCAATACCGATACCAACGTTGGTATCGATATTATCGATATTAGTATCGATCTGCCCACTTCTAACGCACACGCATATGCACATTCAGCGATGGTCCAACGACTTCAAAGGTAGCTTTCGCAAACTGGAAGTATAAGCGCTACTTTTCCCTCGTTGAGGTGAAAGGTAAGAATATTTATGTAACATGCAACTTATGCCCAGGAAGAAAGAGTCTCTCCACGCCGGTGGCAAGTGATTCTGAAGCGCCTCACATCATCATATGCTACAAAATTAGTGGCTAAAAACCCAGGTGATAACGTGAGCTCCACTACCAAAGGAAAGTATAATACTGATAATATTTACACAATATATACACTATAGTAGGCCTACTGATAATATTTACAATAATGCATTGAATTTGATAGGTGTCTCTTACATTGTCCCACAGCAACATTACAATAGTGTACATTAATGTACAATGTTTTATAATAATAATTTATTCTATTTAGTGTCCAATTCATTCATTTAACATATCTAATATTGGGGGCATCCAAGTTATTTGACATATTTGAACATTTGAAGGAAAAAAAAAGTAACGCAGTAATTACTTTCCCTGGTAATTAGTTACTTTTATAATGATTTAACTCAGTTACTAACTCAGTTACTATTTGTAAGAAGTAACTAGTAACTATAACTAATTACTTTTTTAAAGTAACGTGCCCAACACTGCACATGATGTACAGTTCCTCTGAGCCGTGCATTAATTTGAGTGATGACCACTCATTTATATAGATCAGTGGTCATGACGGATATTATGGGATGGCTTTATGCAGATAATTTGATCTTGACCCTTAAAAAACTTTAATTAATGCTGTCACGTAACAAATATACTTCCAATTGAATTAAGATTAAAAAATTTAAATAAACATGTAAAGGGTGTAAAAATATTATAAAATCGTGAATATAAATAATTGGGAATCATGTTTAAACAAAATCTATTATAACTTTTATGTTGTTTTAGTCGCTCTGCTGTTTCCTTATAAAGGAAATAAAATAAAACAATTTTTGACAAGTTTTTTGCCAGGTGGCTTTTTTAATTATATGATGTCATTACGTTGCCAGCCAATCGCTGCACTGCTGATCGTGGTTTCGAGTATCAATGCATATGCCCTCTTCAGGGAACACACAAACATGCGGTAATCTTAGATAACTTAATCCAGATATTTTAATCCAATCCGCAAATTCATTTGACAGTCCCTCCAGAAAAACGCGATTATGCGATCGCGTGATTTAACGCATAATCAGCCAAAGTCCGCATATTCATGCGGGGGCCGCATTTTTTGAAATACGCCGCACTTTCGCCGCATAAATTGCCTATTTCCGCGTGCAAAATATGCGGGGCTAGCATGATTTCATAATCCCCGCATTTTCGTTGACCTCACACAAGAGCCGCCATTTCCGCCTATTGCCATGGGAACGTTTTGAAGTGACGTGATTACCCGACGCGAACGTCATCGAAAAGCTTCAAACCCTGTGGAGAAACCATAGATACCGGTGAAACCATGATGAAGCACAAACTCCCATTGGCCAACAAAAATAACAGCAAAAGAGCAAAGCAGTTTCCCTGTGTGCTGACTGATTTCAAAACACAGCATCATGAAGCTTTGAAGCGTTATGAATCAATGAGTCGATTCAGCGGTTTGAAGCGTTATGAATCAATGAGTTGATTCAGCGGTTTGAAGCGTTATGAATCAATGAGTCGATTCAGCGGTTTGAAGCGTTATGAATCAATGAGTTGATTCAGCGGTTTGAAGCGTTATGAATCAATGAGTCGATTCAGCGGGTTGGATCGCCAAAGTCACGTATTTCAGCAGTTTGACACGCGATCCGAATCATGAATCGACTCGATGATTCATAGCATCATGATGCTGTGTTTTGAAATCAGTCATCACTATATAAGTCGTTATTTAGTTTTTTTTGCACACAATAACTATTATCGTCGCTTCATAAAGTTATTGTAGAACCACTGTAGTGAGATGGACTTTGTAACGACGTCTTTAGTAGGCTACCTTTTATGGGTCTTGAGAGTGTACATTGTGCCAATGGAGGCCTTTCTGAGCCATCGGAATTCAACTAAAATATCTTAATTTGTGTCCAACAACATAAAGGGAAGTCATTAATGACAGAATTTTCATTTTTAGGTGAACTAACCCTTTAAGAGATTGCACTTTGTGCATTGGAAGCACTCAAATGTCTGTTTTGTATAGCGACATCTGTAAAACAGGAAGTTATTTATTAATTTTTTCAGAAGTTGTAGCATATTCCTTTTGTAAAGCTACAGAACTTGATTGACTAAATGTTTTGTAAATTTGAGCCATTATTAAGGTCTTCAATAAAACAAGATGAGAACTTAAATATTCCAGCACTTTCTGTGATGTAGTGCTTTTTTTCTCCTTCTCATCAAACCGCAGTTTTTGCAAGTTCCCGCAATTTTATCGCATAAAATTGCATAAATATCCCGCATTTTTCATCGCATTTTTTAAGAAAACGTGCCGCATAATCAAGGATTTTTGCCCGCAACAATCACAAAAAAAAGCCGCATTTTTCTGGAAGGACTGATTTGAAGAACCAAATTAGCCAGAGATCAGTTATTAGGATTAGAAGATCTGGGATCTGTCAAATCATCTCAGATGTATTAAGTGAGGTACAAAGAACGGACCCCTGGTTTGTATTTATAGCCATTATCCAAAATTCATTCTCTGGACAAAGATTTGTAGAATATTCATATTCTTATTTTTTTAAGTATCAACACAAGACCTCTCAGAGGCAACAGGGAAGTTTCACATTGTCCTTCAGTTCACTGTAAGTGGGAAAATTAATGTTTAATCTTTATTGCAACTCTATCAGGAATGCAGTTTTTTATAGTCTATATGGTTATTGTCACAATCTCACTCAGTTTGGACTTTTCCCCTGTTGAGTTTGTTGTCCTGATTTGATTTCTTCATTCAGTTCAGGCGTGTGTGTATAATTTATTCTCCTTCTGTTTCTGTTCATTGCTGTCGGGTCTTGTTCAGGTTAGATGTTTTGTAAACTGTTCTCTACATGTGGATTATTGCCTGTGGATTTATTCAATGCTGCCTTTTGCCTTTATCATCATGTTCGTGTGCCTTTTATAACACAGTGTTGTGACAGTTATTACGTTTGCAGCAGAGGCAAAGTCTGCACTATGAGTCCGCACTGTCAATTGTGTCACGAGCCTTTTAAAGTGTTTAAACACATCATCATTGTAACTATTAACCATTGTAGTTCAATTCTAGTTTAATTAATCTGTCCTGCAGCTCCGATCTTTCATCTAATGCGGCAACAGAACGTAAGTTATGTTTTGATATTGAAGACCAATGTTTAATATTGCTTCATATACTATCACACAAAAGTCTTGCAAAAACTGCAAGAGATTGTTGAGAACCATGAAGACATCCTTGCAATGCAAAGATCATCACTGGCTGCTGTATCTGTGACCGTGACGGAGGAAGGAGCCATCCTGAAAAATAAACCATGCCAGTGCAGGAACTTCAGCATCTTGACACAGAACTGGGAAATAAAAAAGGAACAAGATTTTAATACATATGCAAGAAGCTTTAATGTATAATTATGTTAATACATGTAACAGCAAAGGGGAACACTGAAAACGTGGCAGATGTTAGTAGTAGATTTGCAACTGGTGAAATAGGGGCAGGTACTTAACCTTGGTGCAAAATAATGGATGCTATTTACACGCTAGCAGCCTAAAGTTCAAAATATAATCAAAATATAAAGGCTCTTTGTAATAGAAGTGATTTGGTTCTGGAGTTGTGTCAGGAATAACCTCCGATGTCTTGACTGAAGAAGATCTCAGTAGGTGACTGAGTAACCCGAGGCAGAAGACGAGCTTTAGAAATCAAGCTGTATTGTTGTTGTTTAAATGTATTGAATTTGAAATGCGATATGTGTGAAGAAAGGATTTGTAAGTTACTAATGTAATGTGTAGTCCTCTTAATTTACAGTGGCATGTTCACACCAAGGATGATAACTATAATGATAACTATATTAGCATCCACTCCAGCCGATTATATCATTCTGTTTATTCTAAATTCTGTGGATTTGTTGTCTGTCACTTTAAATTCTCGTGCTCTGAAAGCAGGATGGATTCTGATTGGCTTTCAATGTTTTTATAGTTCATCAGCTGAAAAAAATCATTCTGGAAGTGATTTCACCCATATCGTTTCTCTGTGATGTTATTGTTATAGTTGTGGTGTGGACTCTTGTGGGTGTTTACATTTAGAGTGATTTTTAGAACTATATCTTAAGCGTTATAGTTACCGTACTTGGTGTAAATGGGCCTTAAAAACATGGGCCTTGCTTCGAAAGGGAGGGGTGAGCAGACAAATTAAGAGACAATGAAAGAGAAATGATTGCCAGAAAGTTCGCAACAAAGATGCAGACATTTTGAAGGAGATACCAGTAGATTCACAAGGGGAAAAAAAGATTTGATATACTGTATTTGCAGTTTTCAAACTACAAACTTGTGTGGTTGGAACAACAGCTCTTGACCTGTGGTTATATTAGCACAGTTCCTTGTTAGTTTAAGGTGTCGACATCACTAGTTGGAGTAGGGAGAAGGGTATGCATAGATAAGCAAGGAGAGAAGTCTGGGCAGGGCGGTGTCCTATGCTCTTTCCAGGTCAGTTTTATTGTTTTATTGCAGGGTGTTTGATCTCATGTTCTGTTTTAGCAGGAAAAGCAGTCTTACATCGACATTCGACATCATTGATTTCACCGCAGCACAAGTTCAGCGGAGGGACAAGAAACATCCACATCGTCATTATTCATGGTTAGTAAATACTACTTGTAAAAAATCGTATCACAATAAGTGTATTTTTATTGTCAAAACATTTGGTAACTAAACAGAGTTTCATTCAGTTTAGTGACAACATGTTACAATGTTTACATGGTACAGTGACTGGTAGGCTACTGTTTTTATTAGAGTTTGACACCAATTTCAAGATGTCAATTCATACGCTTGCAATTTGATTCTGATCTTGATTAATTTGGATAAATATCAGGTTCAGTACATGTTCATTTTTCTCAAGGAAAAATTCTCAACTAATGCTGTAAACATACAGGGAGCCTGTCAGGTGGTGTTTTTATTAAAGGTTAAAATTACTCATTAACACTCATTAATATAATGCTGTTTTTATAATAATAATGCTATACATTTTTGGTGATATGAGTAAAAATATAACACAATTAAATGGCTTTCCTGAGGTAAATGTAAAGTTACGTGATATGTAAGGGATAAAGTACATCCAGCCGGTTGTTACTGCGAAATAATCCCAGATAGGGTGATCAGGACTGTTCTGCAACACTCTGAAGGGGTTTATTATGCGAAAATAATAAATAATAAATCGGAATCTCAACTAGAGGTGGGAAGATCGATACCAACGTGAAAATATCGATACTTAAGTTTCAGTTTCTCTCGTTTTGCGACCTGACTGAGTTTGTCAAAATGCTGCTGCTGTCAAAGAGCAGAGCATCGCAAGCTCTCTGTAATCCTCCTCCCAAGAGTGCTGCTCGTGCTCGACACTGCTCTCCCCCTCTCTCCTGTGTTGTACCGTCACATGACTCACCACTAGCGCGCCGCCCCAGCACCAGCAGTCAGGCGCGCGCTCTAAATAGGCCTATAAATAACAACAACAAAAAAATTTACTAAAGAAAAAGTAATTTAAAAAGAAGTAATTTCCACAGTGAACAGTGTGGATTGAGTGTAGCCTGATACTTCTGGCTTCTTTAGGATGATACTGGGAATGCTTTTAGGGTTCCAGTTGTCAGTGATGCAGGGGTGTCAGTAGTCAGCCTAGGTGTAAGAGGTCGGCTGTGGGTCCCTCTCAGCTGTGCGGCGTCTTTTTCCACCTTCACGGTCCGATGCTCCTTTCAGGTAACGCATAACGTTAACCTGGACAGCCTCATCAGTGGCATCCTGGGTTGCCGGGTTCTTCCGGATGGCTCCTGTAGAAAATACAGATCTGTCATTCCATTTGAATGGCATAAGGCCACAAACATCTACTTAAATATACAACAAATTTACATATATTACTTTGAATAATGGTCTTCAGGAACATGTCTCTAAAACATGCTTTATCCCCTACACCCGTCCAGGTTGTATTAATGGAAAGGTGATTAGAGAAGATACTCTGAAGCATTCGCCACACGGTTGTCTTTAGGTCCCTCCCACATTTTATTGCCAAAAACCGAAGCTGAAAATACAAAAAAGTGTTACAAATTACATATCTCTGAAGCTTCATACATAAATATAAAAATGTGACAGGCTGTGGATTCAGACTGTAGAATATGCAGTGTACAATCTTAAATTTTACTTTTTAGATTACCCTACAGCATTATAAACAAAACCAGCACACTTACAAATCGTTCCTGGAGCTCTTTATCCTGCCTCATACTGTTGTCAAGCAACGCCAAATCTTCCTGGGTGTCTAGGGGGAGTAACAGACCCCCTGGCAGGGATAACTCTCCAACAGACACATTGGCACTGAAATGTTGCAGCATAGTGTCCATTTTGTTGTCCATGCTACGCACAACATCGCCAAACTCTCCAAGACGTCGCAGCATTAGGGTCTGATCTGCACCTACAGGGGTTCACAGAATAAAAGAATAAAGCAGTCAGTCCTGGTCCCTCAACTACTAAACTATGACATTTACATCTAGGTCTACTACATGTACAGGTGGCCCCAGTGGGAATTAAACCAACAACCACAGGTGTTGTTTGCTAGTTGTACCTGATTGCCCAGTACGAGCAAACGTCGTCAACATAGTCCCAATTTGCTTCACCTGCTCTTGAAGTGAGCCGCTGCCATCCGAAGCTACAAAATGAAAGGCATTTGGTAATTTTGGACCTATATCACAGTCAAAAAAGTCAAATTTAAGAAAGAGTGCATGTTCTCACCTGCTCGTGCATTGCCTTCCCTCAGGGCTTGGATCTCCTCCCTCAGGGCTTGGTTCTCATCCCTCAGGGCTTGGATCTCATCCTGGGGTCTCTGGAAATCTACATTAAAAAAAAAAAAAATTAATAATAAATTATAATAATTATTATTATAATAATAATAATAATAATAATAAATATATAAATAAATATATATATATATATATATATATATATATATATATATATATATATATATATATAAATAAATAAAACAACTAAAAGGCACGATTTTCCATACTGTTAAAATGTGTACATACCTCCAGCGTTTTCACCCTTATGCTGCCAGGGTAAATTTGCTGCTGGGGGTGTAAAGCTTAGTACTTGACGAGCTGGGGGAGCAAACATAACAGCTTTAATTTCACTGCAGATATTGCATATTCAGTAATGAAACAATAATTGAACTGTGCAAAGCTAATGGAATGTACAACACACCTCGACACCTTTCATCCAGAAACGGCTGGGGAGAGTAACCCATCAAGTGTCCTAATGAAAAACAGATTATGGATCAAAGGATTCCTCATCTTAAATACAAGCAATAGTTTCAAAGACAAAAAACATCGCTTACTTGTACTCAAACTCTTGGGTCTGTGAAGTGGAGTCTGGGTTACTGGGGAGAAACCTGGTTCAGAGAAAGAGGAAACAGAAATTTGAAAATCTAACAACGGGTATAGTTTAGTGGCAGATCTCAAATCAAGCATCACAGCAATACATACTACATACCAACGCTGAAGTCTACAGATGGCTCAACATTTTCGGAAATTGATGCAACTTCTGGAGCATCGGGCAGCACTGAAACCGTGTTACTCGGAACAATGTTTTCACAGCTCAAAAGAGGTTGCCGAAACGACAGCACTGCTGGTGCATCTGGAAGACTAGACTCCTCTTCATCAGAAGAGGCTTGGGGTCTGTACTTGGAATTTGATATTCTCTTTCGCTTTCCCTTCTTGTCATCGTCTGTCGTTTCAATGCTGGAACCTGTTTGGAAGCGCACCAAATATCTCTTCGCCTCTTGCCAAGATTCTAGAGCAGGGAATAATGAATGAAAGAGTCAGTTATACACCATAAACTGACAAAGCAATTACACAGATGAAATGCAGGAAAAACAAATGCACAAGTCAGATCCATTTACCTGCTCCCTTCATGAACTTAAAGTTATGTTTCTCCCAGGTGCTGTGTGGAGGCGTGCAGCGGATGGCTAAATTGTTGCCTTTTTCTTTTTTGCGGAGGTTGAATGGGGGCCAATAGCACATGCCCTCACTGAGCCACACTTGCGGAACCACTGCAAATGGCAGATCCTCCTCATCAATAAACTGAACAATGGCAAACAGCATCTAAAATAGAAGAAAAATTAGCATAAAGTCTACATTTTGATTAATTTCCAGGCAAAATCAATAACATTACAATTCTCACCCCTTCAAAAAAGCAGTAATTTTTTATGAGTGGATCAACGGAAAACCAGCCTTTCCATCCGGACAAGGAAGAAGATAATATTTCTTCTGCACATTTGCTGTATGCGTAAAGCGGAGTGTATCTGATAGGCCCGATAAATGAAAAATGCCTAGCTTGGAGGATTCCACAGGGTAAGTAAAGAAATCGACCATGTTCCGGAACCTCTTGTAGATGACAAAAGTGTTGTCCATTTCATCAACGACGACATTCTGTATAACAACTATGTCCTTATTTTCCAACAGGACACAATTGTCTCCCTCTGAACGTTTCACAACAAAGTCTTGAAAGTAACACTCCTCATACTGCTTTTTCACAGAAAGACCGTTGAGGAGTGGTCCATGGTTGTGCTCTCTCAAGGACCTTGTTTTGGAAATGTTTGTTCTTCTGTGCTGACTTCTCTCCGACAATCGGCGAACAACCTGCTCCAATGGTTGTGTAGGCTTGCGCAACAGTTTCTTCAGGCGCCCAAGGAAGTTTTCAAATGGGAAGCATGAGATGTTATCAAGGACACCATACTTTTTGGCATCTTGGCTGAGGTGCACTAATCCATGCATGTTGTATGTCACATGTTCTTTCCCATAAAGCTTGCTGCAGTGATCAACAAAGAGAACCAATATTCTGTGTGCATAGTCTGCTAGGTCAGCACACAGGGACACATTCAGTAGGATGGTGATGCCAACTGAAAGCAGCATGAAGTTGTTGTACACTTGAATTGGTACAAGGCCTTTTAAGCTGACTGGTCCAGTGTACAAGAGGAACTGCCTGAATTCTGTAGCTTTCCAACGCTCAACATCTTCCATGGATCGTTGCTTCCTGTTGAACTCGCACGGAACATGAGGTGTGAAGGTCAGAAGTACTCTGGAGAGCTCTTTTACCATGCTGGGCGAAAATCTTGTCAGCCGCCGTCCCTTTAGCCAAAGATGCAACAACTTTCTTGTCACTCCAAGGCATACCAGATGCATATAATCCAGTGGGAACTGGGTGACCAAACCAACAGACAACGATGCCAATGGCGTTTCTCCACACTGATGACTGTCATCAGAAAGTTCGTCACGGACTGCATTGTCTAATCTTAGAGTAGCATCTGTTTGAGGAAAGGTCATCCTGTTCTCATAGTGGACCCCCTTTTGAACACACTTGTCACACCCATAATATCCACTGTGACCTTTCACATTTCTAACAAGTGCACGAGCAGGGGCGTCACAGATGAATGTTGATATTTTGAAAGGAAGTGCTCTCCCTTCAAACAGAACTCCTTCCGCTTCAAGTCGCTGTGCCTCTTCAACAAAAGGATTCAAAAAGTGAAGGCTGGTTGGCTTCTTCTTCCCATAATAGAGACCAATGACAAATGGAAGTTTGTTTTGCTGGACATTACTCACGTATTGCTCAATTAAACCAAGAACTGGCCAGAACTGGGCATTTGAGCTTTTGAAAAGTGGAAGTCCATCAACATTAACTTGCATTGAAACTGACGTCAACTTCTGCAATTCAGGAGACACTAACAACTGCAATAGTACTCCACTTTCAATTCCAGAGTGATGGTACACACCACCTGAGAGTTCTGTTGTTTTAACACAAGTCACTGTTCTCAGAAGGGTTCTTGGGTCTTTAGGAAGGGTTGGATGATCCTTGGACAAAATGGTTAAAAGCTTACCAAGTGCCACATGGGGGATCATGTTGTCAATAGCCCACCCTGCCAGTTGTGTCCTTAGGCAATCATCTTCACTATCTTCTGTGCTTGAGGAAAATTCACCAGATTCATATACCTCATCAACAGTTATTTCCTGTGCTTCAGGGGTTACTGTTTGTCCATGGCTTGTTGTAGCCATTCCATGTTCATTAACAGGAGGATTTACTTGGTCAAAGTCCGGAATAACAGCAAGTAGAGCATCGTTTGCTGCTGCAATTTCCTGTTTGTCCCTCTCAACTCCTTTCAATATTCGTCTCCTTTTAGCCCAGTAACTAGACATTGTGACTAACAATGCATTTACCTTAAAAGCCGAAACGATTGTCCAAAAGTAGGTCTCTTGGGTGAAGATAACCGTTTATGCTCTGGTCAAGGTATCTGCAAAACAATGTGAACAAAACCGCATTGTTAACGTTATATACAGAATATACAGTAGCTATGCTGTGGGGGGGAAAACTGGTCAGGCAAATGTGGAACAGTAAAATGTATTAATTCAGTGTAGTGATTCAAGTAAACTACATTGTCCTCAAACAAAAAAAGTACAGCAGTTCAGAGAAATAACTCAAGAAGAACAGTAGCAACACAGCACGTTAGCTAACACTTGCTAGCCACTGTAACTACATTGTGAACTGACCTAGCAGCATGCTTGTTCGGCCTAACAAAATCATTTAAATAACCTATATACATCATTCTGTTTTGTTAGAAAACACCAAAAGTTATACTTAGTCTTTCTAGGTGTAAAGCGTTGGCTACCTACTGTAGCTAGTTACATTTCTAACATGTACTAGCAACATTGCTTAACCTCAGTGTGCAACATTTCTCTAAGGCAAAACAGCGCGTGTTAGCTAACACTTGCTAGCCACTCTTGCTACTGGACAAGCAGCATGTTATTTTTTCTGTGCTTCAGGGGTTACTGTTTGTCCATGGCTTGTTGTAGCCATTCCATGTTCATTAACAGGAGGATTTACTTGGTCAAAGTCCGGAATAACAGCAAGTAGAGCATCGTTTGCAGCTGCAATTTCCTGTTTGTCCATCTCAACTCCTTTCAATATTCTTCTCCTTTTAGCCCAGTAACTAGACATTGTGACTAACAATGCATTTACCTTAAAAGCCGAAACGATTGTCCAACAGTAGGTCTCTTGGGTGAAGATAACCGTTTATGCTCTGGTCAAGGTATCTGCAAAAAAATGTGAACAAAACCGCATTGTTAACGTTATATACAGAATATACAGTAGCTATGCTGTGGGGGAAAAACCTGGTCAGCCAAATGTGGAACAGTAAAATGTATTCATTCAGTGTAGTGATTCAAGTAAACTGCATTATCCTCAAACATAAAAAGTACAGCAGTTCAGAGAAATAACTCATAAATCACCGTAAATGCTAAGAAGAACAGTAGCAACACAGCACGTTAGCTAACACTTGCTAGCCACTGTAACAACATTGTGAACTGACCTAGCAGCATGCTTGTTCGGACTAACAAAATCATTTAAATAACCTATATACATCATTCTGTTTTGTTAGAAAACACCAAAAGTTATACTTAGTCTTTCTAGGTGTAAAGCTTTGGCTACCTACTGTAGCTAGTTACATTTCTAACATGTACTAGCAACATTGCTTAACCTCAGTGTGTAACATTTCTCTAAGGCAAAACAGTGCGTGTTAGCTAACACTTGTTAGCCACTCTTGCTACTGGACAAGCAGCATGTAATTTTTTCTAAGAAAACACCAAACGTTAAACTTAAGTCTTTCTAGATGTAAAGCTTTGGCTAACTTACCTACAGTAGCTAGATACATTTTAACATGATTGAACATGATTGAGTGTGTAAAAAAGGCGAAACAGCACGTGTTAGCTAACACTGCATTGTGCACTAGACTAACAGCGTGCGTGTCGGAACAAACAAATTAAAACAACCTACCGGTATATACATCATTCTGTTTAGTTAGAAAACAACAAGTTATTCTGATCACTCTTTGTCGTAAAGATTTCGCTATCTACTGCTGGGTCTACATTACCACATAAGGGGCAGAATTGTCCATACAAGAAGTTCAGGGACTTGTTACGTATTCGACCAAAACTAACTTAAAACACAAACTGTACTCACACTCGTATAAACATATGTATCTTTGAAGAAGGGGAAAAAAAACTCAATGCCTCAATGCCAATGTATATAGGTTATTTAAATGGAAGAAACTATGTAGCTTCTTCAGAAAGTTAATAGTAACATTAACAATAGGCAACTATGTAAACAAGCCTACTTTAGCTTGACCAACGTTAGTTGGGCAAGAAAATAGATGACTAAGATAAACTAAAAACTATGTAAAAAAAATGAACATAATATTGCGTTACACAAAAAGGAAACATGTACTTACTTAAACGCTCGTAGTCGATGATATTTTCTAATCTTCTCTCTTCAAATACTAAAACCGTGTGATGAGTGGACGGCCGCTGTTGGTGAATCTGTTTCATATGTGAACTCACGCAGGGTAACTTCTTCCGGTTTGTCTTCCGTCTTTTTTAGGTATACTGCCCCTCTCGGCCGGTGGAGGTACTTCTCTTTTTGTTTTTATTTAAATTAGTACATTTATAGACAAGTACAATACAAAAAGTACAATGAGAGAAAAATAAAAATAATAAAGCATTGTGGTACAGTTCCGAATATGTAGAACAAAGAATAACAACAACAAATGTAACACTGTATATAAAATAAATAATAAAAATAAGAATTCTGAGATAGAAAATACTTTATAATATTAAGGCAGTCACATGAAATTGAAAAGCTTTCAGGTTTCTGTTTTTGTAAGCTTTTTGTTTTGCGACCTCATGTTTGAAAGGGTTTCAAAGTATATTGTAAAAATCAGCTTTATAAAAGGTAATATTAGAGGGCTTCTTTTGAGTTATTCTTGTCTTATGAATGTAGAATTTTTCCAAAATAATTAAATAATTAATAATATATTTTTGTTTTACAGAAAAATATGGGTTTTGAAAAAGTAAAATGTCATGAAGTTCTAAGTTCTAATTTTTTTTTATTTTTACAGTCCAAAAAGAAATAGAAAAAGGGCAATACAAAAATAAAAGTGTTCAATATCCTAAAATGAACTTTCAAACTTTCTTAACCCTCCTATTATGCTAAAAAAAAAATAAAAAAAAAAAAAAAAGTATTACATCCATTATGGGTCAAATTGACCAACACTGTTTAAACACACTCGACATGCAAATAATCAAGTGAAAATTTAAATGTAATTTCCTAAACCTAACCTTATCATGGAATCAAGAGTCAAGAATCTGTTATAAACCCTAATGGCTTTGGAGCAAAAAAAACCTAATATTTGATATAATTCACATATAGGCTATTATGATTTTATAATCGCTTCAAATGTGAGAACTAGTTAAAATACTGTCAGTTCCACTCTATTTCCCAACAAGCCAAACATAATTACAGGACATTTCACCACATAAATAATTATGGGGATATGAGATATTAATATGAGAGAAACATTTTTTTATCGTTTGCTGCTCGTAATCGTACCTGTTTGTTATATAGCAGCAGCTGCGTTTGTATGTAACGACAGTGAGTCCACGATACCAGAGGACATAATTAAATAATTGTCAACAAAATATTGATGAGTTTTAATATTTTATTAGCTCACCAAATGGAAAACTTAAACGAATAAAAAAACGTTATGCAATGAACATGACACTGATCGAATGCGTCTTTATTCTTCACATTGTATTTTGCACGAAGTTTTTTCTCGAAACATGACTTGAAATGTAATGATTTTATTCTCAACATTATATTTCAACGACTTTTCGAAATTTACTTTAGTTTAACCTTGCATTATAATGACTTTAAACTCCAGATGGTTGTTATTTTTTTTATTATTGTTTGGCCCTAATCTCTTCCATAATCTTGTCTGTTGGCGTCAGTGTCCTCTTTGCTGTGTGATTTTTTTCCCCTGCATGAGAATATGGTTGTGTGGTGTGAGAGCCTGAGAACCAAGTGGCAACCTTCCAGTCTCTCTCTTGAATCCAAAACGGAATCCAAAGAATGCCCAACTTTACAGCAGAATTATTATTATTATTTTTACATATTTTTGTTAACATAATATGTTTAAATATGTTTACCAGTTTAAAAGTTGCTGATGTCCTGACCAGTGTTCACATGACGATGGACAGGAGTCATAATACCATATTTGATTTCAATTCAAGTCATTCAACTGTGCTCTTAGATCACGTCTGTCTGCTGAACACTGATTGGCTAAAAGTATGTGCCAGCTGAATCTATGCTGGGCCTGTGTGTTTATTAACGACATGATGACTGGTTTTATAGAGTACATGCACACTTGAGTTTGTTATTAACCAATTAGACTATAAAATGAAGATGTTTGAAAACCGCCAAACGGATCCCAAACCAGCCCAAATTTTATCCGCCCACCCAAGCCCATTTTTACCTGCACAATCACAAACCAGCCTAATCTGGCAACACTGAACGCAGCCCTGTTTGAATACAGTGTCATTAGTGAGCGAACTGAAAAAGCGACCTCTGTGTTTGATTGGCTCTGTCTTGCAGCATTTGTGTGCGTTCAGAATCAGATCATGGTTCATATGAGCAGAAAAATACAACACAATTATGCTGTAACATAGGTTATTCATATTGTATGCATAATTTAATCTTTTTAATTAAACAAAATGACTGGTTAAAAAAAAAACACCTTAGTATCTATATTTTTATTTGAGTATCGATACTTTTCGTTGCTCACATCAGTATCTATCTATCTATCTATCTATCTATCTATCTATCTATCTATCTATCTATCTATCTATCTATCTATCTATCTATCTATCTATCTATATATGGGTCAAAGACGAAATAGGGGTTTTCAAGCATCAAAAAAATAAATGTGTAATACAGCTTTAAATTTAGTTTTTTCCTGTACATTAGAATGTGTCCTGTTTAATTTTATATTTTCTTATAAAAAATAATGACTATCACACATTTTTTACCATGATTTACAGAAGACACCCACTGAAATGTCATTCAGTGTAACAATATTTATGTATCAGAAAATCTTATTAGGCATATTTAAAACAGGAATCATTTGATGGCATATTAAAGGACTCTATTTAAGTATCAAAGTCCAGCCCACAAATACTAATTAATTGTAATTTTTAAATCTTTATACTTTGCCACTATCCTTCAAACCACTAGGTTTACCTATTTGCCAGGAAGAAGTTTTTGTAAGGAAGTGAAAATCATTTAAAATAGAATAAAATTTTGTATCATCACATTATTTTATATATTTTAATGATTACAGGTTAGAATAAGTATATTGTTTAATTTTTTACATAAATATATCTGTTACACTGAATGAAAAAAGCATTACCCTGAATGACGAAATTCTACTTCAGCTTATATTGCAGGCCATAAGCTGGCCATCTATATAAAAAAATGAGCTTGACCAGTAAAGTTAATCACAATTATTCACAACATCTACTTATTTTTAAAAAATTCTAACAATATAAATGTTTTTTTGGCATTTCACTGAATGACGTGCGGTTTTGTAACTTAGATACCACACCATGAAAAGGTGGAATTATCAAATATTTAAGAGCAATGAATTCACTTTTCTGCAGCACCACATGGTCTTCAGGGGGCCTTTTGATGATGTCACAGACTGTCGAATGACTATCTGTTTTTTATATGATTTCAGAATGGCTTCTTGATCCTGTTACACTGAATGATCTCTTACAAACTGGATTTTCGGGACAAAAGTCCCCTGGTTATTTAAATACTTAAAAAAAATAAGTAAGACATAGTCCTTTTAATATAACACAGCCAACACATATTTGAAAATGCCAAGAAAACAAATATATTTTTTTACTTGTTATTTCATACATTTATTTAAAGATGTAATGGCAAAATCAAATTCCGGACCATTACGCTGAATGACAATTTTACACTTTGGAACATTATTTCCCCTAAATGTTGACATTTTATTTTGACAAAAGTTATTTGAAATAGTAAAGTAGACAGTTTACTTGCATTTAACATGTTTTTTATGTATATAAAATGACTTTTGTAAACATAATTTGATGCGGACACCAAAATTGTCACGTCTCGTCTTTGACCCATATATATATATATATATATCTCAATACTTCATATCGATACACCCATCCTTAATTAGGGGTGTTGATGGACTCTACTCTTTCTGTGTTTGATCATCGTTCTGAAAAAACGCTGGCACTGGCTGGCAACTTAAAAAAAAAAAAAAAAAACGCTGGTGGGGAAAGAGTTAAATGGTCTAATTGAACAGACTTAATCCTGGCTTAATCTAAGCCCTCTCTGTGAAACTGGGCCATTGTGTTTTTAGTTCAGTGCCTGTCTTTTGACCCAGTTTCCCAAACCCAGTGTGTCTGATTATCTATCCCGTTCACCTGTCGTCTCATTAATTATCTTGTTATCTCCTGTGTATTTATACTCGCTGTTCTGTTCAGTTTGTTGTCTTGTCTCGTAAACAAGTGCGATGCATCGTCGAAGAAATTAACTAGGCAGTTACGGCAGCTTCCCCAAACTGTATTGTCACAAACTTGTAGCTTAGTTAGTTAATAATGTCATGCCAGTAGTTGAGTAATAACTTATTTTAATGAACCAGTTTGAGATCGAATTAATGCCACATACATTATGGACATGGCATCATTTTGCTTTATTTCCAGATTTAAGCATGGGTTCGTTCTTGCATACTAGAGCATGTACA
The DNA here is from genome assembly GCF_949357685.1 of Gobio gobio. NCBI lineage: Eukaryota > Metazoa > Chordata > Actinopteri > Cypriniformes > Gobionidae > Gobio > Gobio gobio. Next base: position 123,495 of record NW_027645595.1, on the reverse strand, counting down.
CATATATGCACCCTTAAAAAGTGGCGATTTAAATCCCTTGACAAACTAAAATAAATTAAGGCCTTTTTTAAATATTAGAAGAGGTTAGAGGTTCAGCAAACACAGGCTTGAACTATGCTGATAACAACAGAACATGACCATAGTTGGCAAACAGTGCTTTTGGGAAATACTCAAAATGATAAGCCTTCCAGACAACTTGTTTAGACTAACAGCCGTTTCACACATACTCTGTCTGCTGTACATATGCGGTGCGTGTTGCGGTACGTATGCGATGCAGGAGCCGCACGCGTTGTTGTGCTTTCACAGATGCCGCGTTTGCAGTGCATAACTGATCCGGGGCTGTATACCTGTCACATGCCTGTCTCGTGTAGCAGATGTGGTGGTTTGGTATTGTCTCTGTCTAGTTCCCACCCCCCTTGTTATCTTGTTATTGGTTTCATTTGCCCCACCTGTGTTCCCTCATTACCTACCTCATTTGTCCCCTTCTTAAGTTCCTTTGTGTTTGCAGTCTGTGTGGTATCATTGTATTGTTAACGTCCCCCGTTTCCCCGTGATCACTGTTGGTTTGTTTTTAGTTTGTATTTTGATATTTCTGATTATTAGGGATGGCTGACGTGAAACTGACGTTTCGGCGCTTTGCCGAGATCCCGAAGCGCAGATGTTTCGAAACATTGCTCCGAACTTTGATTCGAAACACCCATGTCACGTGACTATGGCTAAATGAAGCTTCGAAGTGTTTCATCAGGTGACGCCTGTCGAAGCTGCGTTTGATTGAAAGGGGCGGGAACCACACAGTCACATCTGTATAATTCCCCACAGTTTAAAAGTTAATCCATCTTCACCTCGTGGGTTTTTGTTTTGACTGATAGGTATAGACAGTGACAGCTAGTTAGGATAGATATAGTGTCACATTAATATAGGATAGTGACAGCACAGCATAAGTTAGAGATATATAATTATATATAGATTAGGTGATATATAAGATAGATATATTAATAGAATAGATTTTTTTAGTATTAATAGAAGCCATTTTGGAGGGTGCAGAGGTAACTTTCTGTGGTAGAAGTGAAACATGGTAGAAGTGAAAAAGTACCTCAAAGATGCGTTTTTGCCCAGAACGCATGATCCATTAAAGTGTTAGTTCACCCAAAAATGAAAATTCTGTCATTAATTACTTACCCTCATGTCGTTCGACACCTGTCAGACCTATGAATCGGCGACAATAGTTTTTGTGTGCAAAAAAACTAAATAACGACTTATATCATGATGACGATTTCAAAACACGGCCTCATGAAGCTTCTAAGCGTTATGAATCAGTGAGCCGAATGATGATTCAGATTGCGTGTCAAACCGCCAAACTGCTGAAATTTGGCGATTCAAACCGCTGATTCGACTCGCTGATTCATAACGCTTCGAAGCTTCATCAGATTTCAACTAAAATATCTTCATTTCTGTTCCGAAGATGAACGAAGGTCTGACGGGTGTCGAACGACATGAGGGTAAGTAATTAATGACAGAATTTTCATTTTTGGGTGAACTAACCCTTTAATTTATTGGAAAGAGAGCAGTAATTTTCCCTCATTTGTAGCCTATGATGTATACTTGCTAAAAATATTTGTGCATGCCAGCAATAAGTGTCCCTTGTGAGAGGATTTTTTCAAAGGCTGAATAAATTATATATGTAAAAAAAAGACAGCAGAGCAAATAATATTTTTTCAATAAAAAAATATGTGACATATTGTGGCTTAATTTATTTTATTAATGTTCATTTTTCATGACCAAAAAAAACCCTATAGTTATTCACAATGAGGAGGCAACAGGTTACAAAACCAATATCATTGTCAAGGTTATTTCAGATCAACACATGCAAGTAACCACTAGGTGTCGCCGTAGAGACGGGTGTCAGATTGATTCGAAGCTTCGAAACAATATGGCACATTTGCTTCAACTGTTTCAGTGCTTCATGAAGCCTCGGTCTGCCCATCACTAACCAACAGTGATCACGGGGAACCGGGGGACGTAGACAATACAACGATACCACACAGACTGCAAACACAAAGGAACTTAAGAAGGGGACAAATGAGGTAGGTAATGAGGGAACACAGGTGGGGCAAATGAAACCAATAACAAGATAACAACAAGGGGGGTGGGAACTAGACAGAGACAGGAAAATAACAAACCATCACGTGCTACAGGAGACAGGCATGTGACAATACCACAAACACAGCATTAGTTTGTTTTTATTCCAAATCCAAAAGTTGTTAAGCTACTGAACATGGTTTGTCATCATTGCAATTTACTAGTTAACACTCTTTCATAGATGTCACGTTTAAAAGCACTAAACATAAACAACGTTGTATTCAATTCCTTTATTCCAATTACTTTATATTTATATAACTTTTAGATTTATATATTACGTTGCTCATGCAACACAAGTGGCAAAACATTTAAACATTTTTTATAGTCAATGTTAAAATCACAAACATTACAATAAACAAAAAATCTTGTCTTTTATTTCATAAATCTTTTTTTTTTTTTTACAAGAAATCCTGCAGGTCATAAAGAACTTTGTTTTTCCCCTTCCAAGAAAGGACGAGTGCTATCCATTATGTCTCATTCGTTACCTAAATGCCAGGTAAGGTGTCGATTTCCTTGCTTTACCTGAGGCAAAAAAGCCATGTGATGACTTTGAAACAGAGTAGAATTATACATTATATTCAAATTATATGCATCTGTGGTGAAATTACTAGATTTTAGCGTCCCTGCATGTTTATTTTCACTAAAATATTTGTCACTTTAATTCAACGCGTCCAGCACAGCCAAAAATAGACTTGACTGATCGCTGACCTGCTGTATAAGCACCGTTTCTGGAGCGCACTGACGGACCGCATCCGTGTGCAGTGTGAAAGCTGTAATCCAGTAACATGGGTACAGGAAAAATATGCACCGCATACGGAGTATGTGTGAAACGGGCATTAGAGTAACAGTACTAGAGCATAAATGTTGAGACAACAAATGGAAAAAGTGTAAAAGGGAAAAGGTTTTTCTTTTTTTAAAAAGGGGGGGGGTATGAGATGGTAAAGAATACATTTTCACAATGAAATTACAATTTAGGAAATTACAGTTGTACTAAATTACAGGGTGAAACTGGTGCCAAATGCACAATTTTGAACCAAACACCATAATTATCATTCCTTTCTTGATGTGCGTTGTTCACTCTCTTGACTGGTCATTTGAACATGCTGATTTGTCTGAGGTGCAGTTTTGCTGATGCACGTAGGGTAGGCCTACTTTAGATTTAGCTATAGGCCTATATTACATTAAAAACCTTTTTAAATTAAAACTTACAATAGGCTAAAAACAGCCGACTCTCATCTTTTCTTTCGTTTTAAAATCTTTTTTTACAAAAAATCCTGCAGGTCATAAAGAACTTGCCGGACCGCACCCATGTGCAGTGTGAAAGCTGTAATCCGTTACGGGAAAAAATACGCACCGCATACGCACTGCAAACGGAGTATGTTATAGGTCCACATGTTAAGAGTGAAACTACTTCAGATCTTTTTCTTGTTGTCTTGCAGCTGTGAATCTGTGAAGGGCGATGGCGTCTGTTAAAGATCTGCTTGAGAAATCACTGAATGAACTGCTAGAAGATGAACTGAAGAAGTTTAAGTGGTGCTTAGAAAATGGTCATGAGCGTATAACAAGGTCTGATATGGAGAATGCAGATAGGTTAAAAACTGTGGATAAGATGGTAGCACGTTTTGGACCAGAAAAAGCTGTGACGGTCACGGTGGAGATCCTGAGGAAGATAAACCAGAATGAACTGGCTGAGCAGCTGGAGAACAAACACAAGCAAGGTAACGTTTAATTCACTGTAGGTGGGTTGCACCAACTAGGATTTATCTTAAATCTAGATTAAATCAAGGTTTATCTACAACCCCAAATCAGAAAAAGTTGGGACAGTATGGAAAACGCAAAAAAAAAGAAAAGAAAAGAAGTGATTTCTAAATTTACTTTGACTTGTATTTCATTGCAGACAATATGAACACAAAATATTTCATGTTTTGTCTGGTCAACTTCATGTCATTTGTACATATGCATCCTTTCCTGTCATTCAGACCTGCAACACATTTCAAAAAAAGTTGGGACAGTAAAGCATTTACCACTTTGTAATGTTGCCATTCCTTTTCACAACACTTAAAAGACGTTTAGGGACTGAAGACACCAAGTGATGAAGTGTTTCAGGTGTAATTTTGTCCCATTTTTCCTGCAAACAAGTCTTAAGATGGGCAACAGTATGGGCTCTTCGTTGTTGCATTTTGCGCTTCAAAATGCGCCACACATTCTGTATTGGAGACAGGTCGGGACTGCAGGCAGGCCAGTCAAGTACCCGTACCCTCTTCCTCCGCAGCCAGGACTTTGTAATGTGTGCAGAATGTGGTTTTGCATTGTCTTGTTGAAATATGCATGGACGTCCCTGGAAAAGATGTCTTCTTGAAGGCAGCATATTATGCTCCAAAATCTCTATGTACTTTTCAGCATTAATGGTGCCTTCACAGAAGTGCAAGTTACCTTTGCCAAGGGCACTGACACAACCCCATACCATGACAGACCCTGGCTTTTGGACTTGTCGCTGGTAACAGTCTGGATGATCCTTTTCTTCTTTGGTCCGGAGCACACGGCGTCCATTCCTCCCAAAAAATACCTGAAATACTGATTCATCTGATCACAGTACACGTTTCCACTGTGTGATTGTCCATCCCAGATGCCTCCGAGCCCAGAAAAGTCGACGGCGCTTCTGGACACTGTTAACATAGGGCTTCCTTTTGGCCCAGTACAGTTTTAACTGGCATTTGTGGATGTAACTACGTATTGTGGTACTTGACAAAGGTTTGCCAAAGTAGTCCTGAGCCCATGTGGTGATATCGCTTATAGATGAATGACGATTCTTGATGCAGTGCCGCCTGAGGGATCGGAGATCACGGTTGTTCAGCTTAGGCTTGCGCCCTTGTCCTTTACGCACTGAAATCTTTTAATTATGTTATGCACTGTTGAATGTGAAATATCCAAATCTCTTCCTATCTTTCTTTGAGGAACATTGTTTTTAAACATTTCAATAATTTTCTCACGTATTTGTTGGCAAACTGGCGATCCTCGGCCCATCTTTGCTCCTAAAGGATTAGACCTTTCTTGGATGCTGCTTTTGTACCAAATCATAATTACAATCACCTGTTGACATCACCTGTTTCAAATCACATCATTATTTAACCATTTTACCTCATTACTAGCCCTAAATTGCTCCTGTCCCAACTTTTTTTGAAATGTGTTGCAGGTCTGAATGACAGGAAAGGATGCATATTTACAAATGACATGAAGTTTACCAGACAAAACATGAAATATGTTGTGTTCATATTGTCTGCAATGAAATACAAGTCAAAGTAAATTTAGAAATCACTTCTTTTTTTTCTTTTTTTTGCGTTTTCCATACTGTCCCAACTTTTTCTGATTGTTTCTGATTGGGGTTGTAATAATTCTGTTGCACCAAACTTTAAACCTTGTTTAAAAAAAAGCAGCACATTTAAACCATCATTTTGGTCTTGGATTTAATTTATATTTAAAATAGATTAACTTTAATCCTGTTGCTTCATAACTTTAAACTCTAATTAATTAATTAATTAATTTTAAACTTACATGTGAGGAGGTTTAAATAAAATAAAGTGCACCTACAATTAAACTATGCAGATGATTGAACAGATATAGAAACAGTGGGTGTGTCGTCAGGTCTCAGAGAGGTGTTTATTACAAATAAAAATGAAAAATAAAGTCAATTGAGACATCAGAGTGTGAGGGTCGTGGCGGACCGTGAGTTTACATCTGCTCTCGAGTCCGGGATGCAGATCCGTCACTCATCTCAGTGCACCTCGCCTCTGTGTCGAACAAAGAAAAGAAGGGAGGAGTATATTTAGCATTTAACAGCAGCGGGGATGATGAGGTGAGCGCCAGTGATCGCGGCCGCGCCTCGGGTTTCTCATGCCCGCTCCACTCGATCAAACGGAATGGCCGGCGATCAAACGGACAAGGAGCCGCTGTCAAGAGCGGAGATAGTCACTCCGCCAATCATTTGTTTGTCATAAGTTACGCTGCCACAATATACTCCAATAACTAATACTATAAATATATTTCCAGGTTTCTGAGGTCGAGAGGTACCGACTAGAGATAGTCGGGCTTACCTCCACGCACAGCTTGGGCTCTGGAACCACACTTCTTGAGAGAGGCTGGAGTTGCCCATGGTGAGAGGCGGAGGGCTGGAGTGGGTTTGCTTATAGCCCCCCAGCTCAGCCGTCATGTGTTGGAGTTCACCCCGGTGAACGAGAGGGTCGTTTCCCTGCGCCTTCGAGTCGGGGATAGGTCTCTCACTGTCGTTTGTGCCTACAGCCCAAATGGCAGTGCGGAGTACCCGGCCCTCTTGGAGTCTCTGGGAGGGGTGCTGGAAAGTGCTCCGACTGGAGACTCCGTCGTTCTACTGGGGGACGTCAACGCCCACGTGGGCAGTGACACCTGGAGGGGCGTGATTGGGAGGAACGGCCCCCCTGATCTGAACCCGAGCGGTGTTCTGTTATTGGATTTCTGTGCTAGCCACGGTTTGTCCATAACGAACACCATGTTCAAGCATAAGGGTGTCCATCAGTGCACGTGGCACCAGGACACCCTAGGCCAGAGGTCGATGATCGACTTGTCATCAGACCTTCGGCCATATGTCTTGGACACTCGGGTGAAGAGAGGGGCGGAGCTGTCAACTGATCACCACCTGGTGGTGAGTTGGATCCGATGGCGGGGGAGGAAGCTGGACAGACCCGGCAGACCCAAACTTACTGTGAGGGTCTGTTGGGAACGTTTGGCCGAACCCCCTGTCAGAGAGATCTTCAACTCCCACCTCCGGCAGAGCTTTGACCGGATCCCGAGGGAGTCTGGAGATATTGAGTCCGAGTGGACCATGTTCTCCACCTCCATTGTCGCTGCAGCCGCTCGGAGCTGTGGCCGTAAGGTCTCCGGTGCCTGTCGAGGCGGTAATCCCCAAACCCGGTGGTGGACACCGGAAGTAAGGGATGCCGTCAAGCTGAAGAAGGAGTCCTATCGGGCCTGGATGGCTTGTGGGACTCCGGAGGCAGCTGACCGGTACCGGCAGGCCAAGCAGACTGCAGCCCGGGTAGTCGTGGAGGCAAAAAATCGGGCCTGGGAGGAGTTTGGTGAGGCCATGGAGAAAGACTATCGGTCGGCCTCGAAGAGATTCTGGCAAACCGTTCGACGCCTCAGGAGGGGGAAGCAGTGCCCTACCAACACTGTTTACAGTGGAGATGGGCACCTGTTGACCTCAACTGGGGATAACGTCGGGCGGTGGAAGGAATACTTCGAGGATCTCCTCAATCCCACCGACATGTCTTCCGTTGAGGAAGTAGTGGCTGGGGACTCAGAGGTGCTGAAGTCATGCAGGTGGTTAAAAAGCTCCTCGGTGGCAAGGCACCGGGGTTGGATAAGATCCGCCCTGAGTAACTCAAGTCTCTGGATGTTGTGGGGCTGTCTTGGCTGACACGCCTCTGCAACATCGCATGGCGGTCGGGGACAGTACCTCTGGACTTGCAGACCGGGGTGGTGGTCCCTCTTTTCAAGAAGGGGGACTGGAGAGTGTGTTCCAACTATAGGGGATCACACTTCTCAGCCTCCCCGGGAAAGTCTATGCAAGGGTACTGGAGAGGAGAATTCGGCCGATAGTGGAACCTCGGATTCAGGAGGAACAGTGTGGTTTTCGTCCCAGTCGTGGAACACTGGACCAGCTCTATACCCTTTCCAGGGTGCTGGGGGGTTCATGGGAGTTTGCCCAACCAGTCCACATTTGTTTTGTGGATTTGGAGAAGGCATTCGACTGTGTTCCTCGTGGCATCCTGTGGAGGGTGCTCTGGGAGTATGGGGTCGGCAGCCCCCTGCTTAGGGCTGTTCGGTCCCTGTACGACCAGAGCAGGAGCTTGGTCCGCATTGCCGGCAGTAAGTCAGACTTGTTCCCGGTGCATGTTGGACTCTAGCAGGGCTGCCCTTTGTCACCGGTTCTGTTCATAATTTTTATGGACAGAATTTCTATGCGCAGCCAAGGGCCGGAGAGTGTCCGGTTTGGGGACCACGCGATTTCGTCACTGCTTTTTGCGGATGATGTTGTCGTGTTGGCCTCCTCAAGCCAGGACCTTCAGCGTGCACTGGGACGGTTTGCGGCCGAGTGTGAAGCGGCTGGGATGAGAATCAGCACCTCCAAGTCCGAGGCCATGGTTCTCAGTCGGAAAAGGGTGGCTTGCCCGCTTCAGGTGGGTGGAGAGTTCCTGCCTCAAGTTGAGGAGTTCAGGTATCTTGGGGTCTTGTTCACGAGTGAGGGAAGGATGGAACGGGAGATTGACAGACGGATCGGTGCAGCTTCTGCAGTAATGCGGTCGATGTACCGGTCTGTCGTGGTGAAGAAGGAGCTGAGCTGCAAGGCAAAGCTCTCGATTTACCGGTCAATCTACGTTCCTACTCTCACCTATGGTCATGAGCTGTGGGTCATGACCGAAAGGACAAGATCCCGGATACAGGCGGCCGAAATTACCTTTCTCCACAGGGTGGCTGGGCGCTCCCTTAGAGATAGGGTGAGGAGCTCAGTCACTCGGGAGGAACTCGGAGTAGAGCCGCTGCTCCTCCACATCGAGAGGAGCCAGCTGAGGTGGCTCGGGCATCTATTTCGGCCCCGGGGAAGACCTAGGACACGCTGGAGGGACTATGTCTCCCGGCTGGCCTGGGAACGCCTGGTCAATCAGTGGTTTTCGTAATTTTTTTCAGGACTGATAGGACAAAATTTCAAAAGTTACATCCAGTCATAAATAGCATGTCTGCTAATCAGTCTGTCATCCCTGAACATACAATATGCTATGCAATAAGTGGGTATGCATAATATATATTTAATGTAATAATTTCACAGTAAATCACCAAATTAATGTAGAAAAAACAAAGACAGTATTTAAATATTTGTTAAATGTCATCTTTTTATGAATGAAGGCCAGTTTCACTGATACTAATACTGATACTGATGTCTCTATGAAATAGAACCTCCCCCATTTTAAACATGAATTATAGCCATTCAACATTAGTGTAATTGAAGTCTTTTTAACATTTATTAGGCTTCAAACATCATTAGTAGTTAGTGCTGCTGTGACTTTAGGATCTTTGCCGCTGCCGAACATGACGCGGATCTTGCGCGCTGTCACACGCGTCCCATTTCCGCACAACTCATTCGCCAACCTAGTTGACAATCCGTACCATATGCTCGTAAAGTAATTTGGAATATAAATTGCACAATAATATACAAATTGTGTTATAGATATGGATTTCATGAGAACTTGTTGATCTATAAAAGCACATTCGCCGCTAAAAGCTGGGAAAAACAGCCAAAACTGGCAACTCCGCAGTGAGTCATGGGCGTAAGGGCAGAGCAAGTTTATAATTTCTTTGTATTTCCATCTTGTAATGCCGCTGTTTTTTTGTTTTTTTATATATGAAATATATGTATTGACTGCATGATCATTTCACTGTATTATGTACTGGCATGCGAGCCGCAGATTAAGCTGAGCCACGTAATGAGTAACACTGGCCTAGATGGGTCTAAATGGGTCTATAATTTAATCCTTGTTTGTGCAACCCACCCTGTGACTGTAATGTGATTGACTGCGATGGTTTGACTTAAAATTTTCTCTTTGATTTGCTGTGATGTGTGATTTATGTATCCCAGTGAATGATCCTGTCTTTCTTTCTTTCTTTCTCTCTTTCTTCTCTCTCTCTCTCTCTCTCTCTCTCTCTCTCTCTCTCTCTCTCTCTCTCTCTCTCTCTCTCTCTCTCCACACACACACACAGATCAGGCTGATAGCAATATGAAGACACCTGCCACTGTTGGAGCTGAATCAAAACAGAGTTTGGGTAAATTACAATCACTGCCAGTACATGGAAACCAGAGAATACATAGCAGTAAGCAGCAAATACAGGGTCAAGCACAACAATATCAGATCATATACCATTAAGTTTACAGTGGTCTAAAAGCCTTAATCAAAGCTTCATGTACTGTGACATAGTTGTTTGTTAAGGTTGAACAATAGATGGCACTTTCACCAAATGTATTTATCGTCAAGACAAGATAACAATCACAAATGCAAAGGTTATTTTAAATAGTAGAAAACAATTACTTATAATGACTTTGATCAGCATGGCTTAAATATGATCTGAGTCAAATTGTAACAATCCAGTAAACATTCTGGAAATAGGAATTAGAAAAAAGTTATTCAGAAATATTTTAATTGAAACTAGGTTTTTAGGGATGAGTGATAAACCATCGACTGGCAGAGATTTTGTATTATCTCTATTGCAGTTATACTCATGTGAAGTTGTAGTGCTGTGTCCTCATGAAAGTTTTGCATGAGTTTTTCTGTCTAACAAGAGATTTTTAAACCATTCAAGCTTTTTTTTTTTTTTACCATTCAACTAGGAAAATAGGCTAATTTTCCAACTCCCCTAGAGTTAAACAGTTGAGAATACTGGAGTCCAATCAGAGTGACCTGAAGGAACTACTGACAAAACTGAAACTGAAAAAAACAGAGAAAGTTAAAGACACTGTTGACTATATCAAACAGACAATAGAGAAGGAGGAGTCAGTAGAGAGGACCATCAATCTCCTCCACTGTCTGAGTGAACTGAATGAGTTTTTGAATCCATTCAGTCAACCTTTTAGCATAGCTTAGCATAAATCATTGAATCTGATTTAGAGGTCTTCACGGGTCCAAAAATTTGAACCCAAACCTGAAGAGACACGTAATGTGCTAAACGGAACCGACCTGGACCCGTCTATTATTTCAAAAACTGGACCCGAACCCGGCGGGAAGACATAGACCCGACTGGACCCGTTTGTCATATGTGACCAGTCACGGAAAGTAGGGACACAATTCGGCAGCACAAGTTTTGAGCAAAATGAGAAAGAAGCGTTTTTTTTTCTTCAAAATTGGTGATTTTCGCTTTTTTGCAGAATCTGTTAGTTGAGATCACAAAGAAGCCTCTCCGTGCTTGAGATAGCAGTATTGGTATATTTAAAAGCATACACTTTGAGGTTGAAATCTGCTTGTTTTTCGGAGATTCTAGCATGCAGCAGAGGCGTGAATTTTAGTAGGCAACCATGCCAAAAAAACACATATTTTACCCCCCAAATGCAATTTTTACCAGAGAAGCCCCCCCTGGCTTGTTTTTGGCTAGTTTTGAGTAGCAATTTTGTGGGTTTTGTTGTGAAAACCTGGCAACCCTGGTGGCTGGCCGCGCACTGAGCAGTGCTAAAGCAATAACGAGCAGCTGATACGAAGGGCAAACCTTCCAGATGATAGAAAGTCTGAAGCGGTAAAGAAGCAACACGATCATCTTTCCCTTGTGCAGAAAGAGAGGGCTGTGTACAACGACATGACTGAAAATAAACATACCTACAGGTCCTTGAAAGTGCTTGAATTTATTTTGTGCAAGAAGTTTTCTGGAAGAAATTCCATATTATTCTCTCTGGTCCGATAATGTGTTATTTCTCCAACAGTGTGTGGACTACGCTTGATTTACGTTAGTTACTTTCATTTACGCGTTACGTCTATGGCCTATGTTACCCTTAAATGTCAGAGAAAATAACAAAATATAGACAAATATAGAATAAAAACCGTCTGTGGTGAAATGGGCCGAGCAAACTAACAACTTTGAATTAAATTGTTGTGGTATCTGATTATGAATAAACATCAACCATGACTGTTGACATTTTTTATCTGTGGGAAGGGTATGAAAAGTCCTCACATCCCCTGCACAGCCTGGAACATAACATTTGTTTCCATGATCTGCCATTTTCGCTGTCCTCGCGTGATGCTTGTTTACCTGCAGAACTCCCGATTATTCGGCTGCGCAGTTCCGCCTGACATTGAACATGTGCTGTCATATGCAAATGTTGGGGGGCGTACATATTAATGATCCCGACGGTTGTGTCACTCTCGGTGTTATGTTTAGATTTGCCAATTTTTCTGTGGTGTTTTTCACAAACAAGATTTACATATGAAGGAGGAGGCAATGGTGTTTGAGACTCACTGTATGTGATTTCCATGTACTGAACTCTTGTTATTTAACTATGGCAAGGTTAATTCAATTGTTCATTCTAGGGCACCTTTAAACGGTTAGATCTCACTCAAATGACCAAAGAGTTTTAATATTTTTCCTATTTAAAACTTGACTCTTCTGTAGTTACATTGTTTACTAAGACCGACAGAAAATGAAAAGTTTCTAGGCCGATATGGCTAGGAACTAGGGATCGACCGATACAGATTTTTTAGTGCCGATGTCGATACTGATTTTTTTTCATCAGCCTTAGCCGATGGCCGATACGGCTGCTGATTTTCATGAGCCGATACTGCTTTTGCTCAATTTTTAGTCTCAATTTAAAAAAAGAACATTTATTGTACTAAAAAAAATATATATATATATTTAACAAATAGTAAAAACAGGTGAGGTAGAACAAGTAAAAAAAGAGTTCAGTGCTGAAAATAAATATGTAAGCATAAATAATTACACCATTGCACACAGTAGTAACAAGAAAGCAGCCTAATAAAGTGCACACTGACTGTACTTGGTCATTTTTTTGAGCGAGATGCTAACGGTCAAATCAGATTCAATGATATATGCTAAGCTATGCTAAAAGTGCTACCGCCAGATCCAGAGATCGGCTGAATGGATTCGAAAACGGTAAAACTCAACTGTTTAACTCTAGGTGTTTTACAATACATAGACACGTAGAACAGGAGATGGAGATATTAACAGTTTATTTGAGTGACCAGAGTGTTGAGTGGTTCAGGTGAGCAGTAAGAGAGATGAATGGCAGGAGAACGTAGTCTTTCGTAGGAGAACCAGGAGGACGGAACACTGGAGCCAGGGAGACAAGGACAAGAAGACACACTGGAGACGAGGAAGCAGGTAAGTAGCACGGGAGAGTCCTTGAGGTAAGCAAACAGTTTAGTGTTGTGCAAACGAGACCGGACAGTGACTGTGTGAGAGCGTGGGGCTTAAGTGCAGGCAGTGATGAGGTGATGATGAGCTTCAGGTGTGCGTGATCAGTATTCGGGAGAGGCTGCGGCCGATCTCCTGGATCTTCCTCTCCATCTGCCCGTTCGACTGGGTATCCCGACGAGAGGCTGACGGTCACACCTAGGAGCTGATGGAAACCCTTCCAGACTCCGGAGTAACGGAAAACGTGGTTAAACATGAGCTCTGGCAGTCGTGGCCTAATGGTTAGAGAGTCAGACTTGTAACCAGAAGGTTGTGGGTTCGAATCTCAGGTCCGGCAAGAATTGTCGGTGGGGGGAGTGAATAACCAGCGCTCTCCTCCACCCTGAATACCACGACTGAGGTATGACCCTTGAGCAAGGCACTGAACCCCCAACTGCTCCCTGGGCGCCGCAGCAATATGGCTGCCCACTGCTCCGGGTGTGTGTTCACGGTGTGTGTGTTCACTACTGTGTGTGTGCACTTGGATGGGTTAAAAGCAGAGCACAAGTTCCAAGTATGGGTCACCATACTTGGCCACACGTCACTTTACTTCCACTTCCATGGCGGTGGGCAACCCTCTCAAGGGGATCAGACGGCAGGACTTTGAGAATCGATCGACCACTACCAGGATGCATGTATGGTTCTCGGAGGCGGGAAGATCCGTGATCATGTCCACTCCTAGGTGTGACCAGAGTCGATTAGGAACGGGCAGAGGATGGAGTTTGCCGGACGGAAGATGGCGGGGGCTCTTGGACATTGCATATTCCTTGCATACCTGCACGTACCTTCTGACGTCGGATGCCATGCGTGGCCACCAGAAGCGCTGTTTTAGCAGTGAGAGGAAGGGGTGTTGAGCACCCTCCAACCAATGCCTCCACTCCTCAAGGGCAAGCTTGATGGCGAGAAGTTCGTAAAAATGTTGTAATTAAGCCTCTGCCGGGCTAAGCTTGCGGGAGAAGAAGGTGCATGGATGGAGTCCACTGGGGTTCCCCTGCTGCTGAGAAAGGACCGCTCCTACTCTGGTGGTTGAAGTGTCCACCTCCACGACAAAGGGGAGTTCTGGGTTGGGGTGGACGAGGAGAGGAGCGGCGGTGAAGGCAGTCTTCAGGGCTACGAAGGCTTTTGTGGCTGCTGGGGACCAGGACAGAGACTTGGGCTGCACTGCATGAAAAAAGGTGTATCCGGACCAGGATACTCCTGTATACACTGCTGAAATTCGGAAGAATCCAGGAGTATACTGGCCGGATAGGTCAAATTCCATGGATCCGTATATGTCCGTATTCATCCGAAATGGTACCAAATCGGATGTATGTTGTGGCCGTATACTCCCATGCTACAGCCATTTGTTGCCATGGCAAATAATCCCATCAAGTTTTTCCCAGGAGACATTTTCACACCTCTAAACAGCTTTGCCTTCCATCCCCTATTGGTCCTTCATCTCAAACTGGATTGGTTGTTTTTTTTAAAACCACTCCCAAAACCCAGACTGCTATTGGAGGACAGGGCGCATTGAAAACCCAGTCAAGTGACTTTATTGGTTACTTCTAAGGCTAAGGGTGGGCTAGGTTTTGTAGCATAGGGACTTGATTGGTTATAGGCCAGCTATGCAGATTTTGCTCATTAATATATAATATATAAAAAATAATCCCCTCTCCCTCCCAAAAGACAAATACACACAAAACAATTTGAGAAAGTCTGAAATATTTATTAAAAAGGTATAAAAAAAAAAAACATTCTTAACAGCATTATAAATGAACATTAAAACAATGGTGAAACAAAAACAAGTGAACTAAATGTATTTAAAAGGGATGAAAATGTAAAGGAACAAATGTAAAAATATAAACAGTCCAAAGAACATAAATATACGTTAAAATGAATTGGTAAAGAAACAAAAAGGGAAAAAAATGAACAAAATGCATTTAAAAGACAGAGATGTAAAGGAATAAAATACACAGTGAACATAAAAAGGAAAAGAATAAATATACAAATTAAACAATATAAAATGAGAACAATAAATTTATATGACAAAAAAGTGTATATAAAATATATTAAAATACATATAAATATTCCAAGTAAACAATATAACCAAATAAAAAGTATACAATATAAAACGAGACAAAGAAATCTATAAATTAAAAAGTGTATATAAAATATATGTAAATACTCTATATATGGGAACCAATAAAAGTATAAGTATATAAACATAGGAATAAAGAAAATATAAAATGGAACAATTGAATATTAAAATTATAATTATAAAATAATTGTGACCAACTCTAACACAATGTTGTTTGAGTTTTGAAAATTTTTTCAAACTGGCATAATGGGCTGGTGATGTGATGCGTAGCGTGGGTCAGTCTAGTCTGGTTTGTAGTAGCTAGCCTAAGCACACTGGCCTTCCATCAACAACAGCAGCATCTTCATCAGACATCTTGTCTATAGTTGCGGTCTTCCACAGGTTCTGTGTTGGTTTGTGCAACCCTGGACCTGGTCTCCAGCAACTGCAAAACATGACAGTGAATTAACCACTAAAACTCAGAGAGGAGTATAGTAACATTCTGGAGGGAAAAAGCTTAACCGGTTTCTTAACTTACCCGTCTCTTTCTCTGACGGTTCTGTGTGATGTTCTTCATAGTGTTTCTTTTCTGGGCCTTTTCAGACTGAGCCAAAGAATACTTCCTCAGCAAAGTCTCACAAAATAAAATACATCTTGCGACCTGCCAAATAATACATTAATAATATATAGTTAATGCCAATAAAAGTAAGTAAAACAATTCAATTAAAATGTATTTGTATAGCGCTTTTCACAATACATATTCAGGGTTTTTCCTGGGTCAAAAATGGTCTTCGGTGGTGGCTGACAGACATGGTCATCCATACACACACATACGCACGGTAAAAAAAAAATACCCTACCCACTTGATCTGCAAGCGCAATACTGACAATAAATTTGAAATAAATTCAAAAAAAGTTTGTAACTTTTGCTTATCTTATTTTGATACCTTGATGTTTGTTTTTGTTCCTCATTTTTACACTATTTACTGATAATTGTTTTGGTATATAATCATATCAATATTAAAAAAATAGTATTAAAAAAATGAACAAATAGCCTAATTTTCTGCCATATACAATCAGCTAGCTAACAACAAATTTGTTCTGGGTTCACCTCACTCCAGTCTAAACTAAATTATTTTAGGCTATTTATTTTACTACACATTGTCCACATAAATAAGCTGAAAGACTGTTGATAATTAAAAATAATTCTTACTATCCACTCTTGCTAAAGTGGGTAAGCACACTTGTGTTCTCAATTCAGGTGTTGTTCTGAGTAAATTATTAAACTAATTCGTTAGTTCAGTGTTGGACAGATCAGTTCTAACCAGTCGTTAAAATGATTCGGTTCAAAGGAGTCATTAGGTGGCGAATCGGACATTAGCAGACGTGTGTGTGAATCCCGTCTTTTGAACATCGCGAAAGATTTGTCAACACACAGAAAACACTTCATAACCGGATAGGATTTGTTTCCTGTTTATTTAAAGTATGCTTTATGTCAGCTGGTCAGAGAATCAGTCAATGTTTTTTGAGCGCATTTCACACCCAGCGGTAATTAAAGGAAAACAACGTCTGATAGCGCCACGTGCAACATGGATTCGGTCTTCCGACCTTTTGATTTTGATTAACGTAAAATGTGAAACATTAGAAAGCTAAGAATGCTTATTTTGAAGACAGAGAGCGTGCGAGCGGGGTAGGAGCTCACTGGTCGTTCTCTCTGTCACTCAGTTAACGCAAGCGCAGCAGTCATCTACTACATCAATCATAAATCACAATAACTCAACAAATAAGGCTTTGGCGGGACAAAAATTTGTTTTGGCGGCCGGCAAAAAATTTTCAATGTAGGAAAAACCCTGATATTGTTTCAAAGCAACTTCACAGAAAACGCATGCGTCTACATTACAGAAAAAAACAGAGAATATTAAAATAATGACAACATTTTTAAGATTACCTTTTACACATTCAGGGTCAACATCTGTAAAAGTTCTTCAGGATCATGGATCCAAAACTTCTGGATCATGAGGGGGGAAGAAACATGCACACACACAAATGAATATTAATTTGTTTGATAAAACATTAATATTAATTATCAACTTACGGACATGGACTTGCAAAACATACTCACCAGGCCCATACAAAAACTTTACAGTAGATCCAAAATCCTGGTTTGCCTATAATTCTTCAGAGTCCAAGTATGGTGGTTTCCTGTCCTCTCTGTTGAACAAGTGTACATGACAGTGTTCTCAGATTACTCATTCCAAAACTCTGTTACATTTTATGACAAGCTTGATCTTAAAACTAGCTGACAGTAGGGATGGGCATTATGACCATATAATTATACATACATGAGAAATTTTATTTTACAATAACGATATCACAATATATATATTTTGATGGATATTTTATTAAAATGCTACAGAATAATACTGCTTTAAAAGTCTTCACTGTATGATATTCAATTAATTAATATCACTTGATTCTAAAAGAAGCAGAAGGTCTTCTCTATTCTTTTGTTTTATTAAAATTATGACAAAGCTGCAGCCCCTTTAATAAGAACTGATGCACAGAATGACACGCATCCGGGTTTCCCCACGTTAACCTGAATTGTTTAACTTACTTAAGACATAACTGACTGTTTAAATCAAGTGAATACCTCACATGACAAGGTTTCTGAGATAATTGTGTGCATTTTACAGAAAGATAATTGATTTCGGGATCGCCTGCTGTCTGAGAGAGGCTTATTTTAACACATGCATGTCCCGCTCATTATTCTACATTCATGCATGTTTCCTTGTCAAAATGTCAAAAAGTTTTAGTACAGTCAGTGCTGCGTTATATACGCTATATTCCCATTCCGCAATATAAAACGGTAATGTTAATGTTTACAGCAAAATCACTAACAATAGTCAGTATCATCAGATCGCCATAACACCCAGCCCTATCTTAACAATATTACAACAAAACACAGAAACAGAATATGTAAGTTAATCACGATTAGCATATGACTTTAATGCACTAACGTTATATCTTGATAAGCAGTAGAAAAAATATAAAGGGATTTACGTTACCTTCTGCCGTCTGCTGTCCGCCATTGGAAACTTAGTCTGTTTGTATTCATGTTTTTTCGTTCTCAGTCGACATCCCACAATCAAAATTCGTCCAAAATAAGATTTTTACAGGTTTAAAATGATCCATGCAATGCCATTAATGGACAGAAGAAGCCGTCCTGTTGAAGATTGGAAGCCGCGATCG
Organism: Gobio gobio; assembly: GCF_949357685.1. Taxonomy (NCBI): domain Eukaryota; kingdom Metazoa; phylum Chordata; class Actinopteri; order Cypriniformes; family Gobionidae; genus Gobio; species Gobio gobio. The sequence continues at coordinate 105,075 of NW_027645595.1, read as the reverse complement.
CGCGTCGCGTCCCCGCGAGCCACGAGCAACTCCAACGACGGGTGTCTAATTCAAACTGAAGGCGCGCACTGTCATTGGTCAGATTTCTGGATGACGTTCAGATTGACCAATCACGCTCAAAAGAACACGGAAAGACAGCAAGTAGCCTTGCAAATATAGAAAAAAACTTGTTTAAAACAACAGTTAGAAAATGTGTATATTTATTTTTATTTGCTGTTATATTTAATTAATTGGTCAAATGGTGTTTTGTGGTGTGGGCAGAGGCCTGGAAGTTTCAACCTGTGCAGATTTGCAGTGCAGATTTGTACTCTTTAAAAACAATTATTGTTTGATATTTAGTTTGCTATATATTTTGTTATATTTGTATCCAGAATTGAATGTAAAACCAGTTTGAATGTAAAAATACACCTTCACTGTAAAACAGAAAATTAAAGTAAAATATCTTAATTTAAATAAGGAAAAATCTGTAAACTAATAGTGTTTTCTCTAAAACGTTTAATGTAAATTTCTGTGAAGTTTTTTAACTTTATTTGACTTAAGATATTTGACTTATTTTACGGTTTTTGTTTTGCAGCTGTAGCTGCTGTTTTTTTTAGGTTTTTATTCTTACAGTGTAAATATAAAACTAATAAGATTTACTTTAAAATGACAAAGAATAATGTTAAATTGTTAGTATGGACATAAACATAAACCTTTAATATAATGAGCTAAATATTGTGTTACAGTTGTTAATTTACAGATATTGTTTGTAATTTTGCATGAATTTGTTATTTATGAAAACAGAAAAATAATACAGTGATGTTCCTGTATAAAAAAATGAGAATTGCTGTAATTTGTCATTAATGATATAATCCTTAAAATAACAGTCAAGTTGTTTATTTAGATATTGTTTGTAATTTTACATTGTTTTAAACATAATTCAAAATTACAAGAAAATACTGTAAAAAACTGACGTTTTTTTCTGTAAAATTAGGATTATTTTTATTGGTTGCCTTATTTTTATTGGTAACCTTATTGGTTGCTCCTACATCTATTGTGAGTGGTGGATTTCAAACCTCAAAACGCCCCTCTTTTGCAGCGTGTTAAAGTTAAGAATCTTGGAGTGACACTTTTTGTTAATAGTTGCAGAGCTGAAAGATCTGCTTGTGTTTCTGTGTTTCTTGAGCAAGTGAATCCCTGCTCTTTTTTATTCCATATTTTTATTTTGAGCATATCAGTTTTTGGTGTTTTTAAAACAAACTTTTTCATTTTCCACATTTCATCTCCTTTTTATTTAATTCTATTATTGCCTACAATTTGTAAAACTTTGCAAAAATTGTTTGGGGATAGTCTAAAATGTTTGGTTAATTATCCTTTGTTAATTCCATTACATTTCTTTGTTTATTTCATTACATATTCAGATTTTTTTGTGAACGTATATGTTCAGACAGGGTTTTTATTTTGTACTGTTTTTATAAAAAATATTTGATTTAGAGACTCTTTTCATGCAGTGGTTTTAAGGCCCTGACACACCATTATGATGGTTTGGCCCAGACCCAGGCAACGTGAACCAACCCCACAGTCGGCTTTAGTCATTGCTAGTTCAGTTTAGTGTTTCAGGGCCTTAAGAATTATTTTTTCTGTGTAAAAAGCTTGTTTGCTGTAGCCTACAGTAGACCAGAGTTAATTCTCAATCCTGAAGTGCTCCCCTGCCCCCCTCCTTCTGAGAACAGCCAGCACAAGTGTCAGTCATTAACATATGAAAGGTCTTCTTCACACCTAACAGTCTTCAGTCCTAGCACACCCAGCAGTGTTTCAGCTGTATATGTCCGTGAAATTTCACGGATTCCTGTATACGTCCGCATACGTGAGGTTTCCGGGTTTTTCTGGAAATATACTGTTCCGTGTTACTCTGATCCGCTTTTTCCCACATACATCCAGTAAACATCAAATTACACAGGAGTATACCATGCCCGGATAGTGCCGGATTTCAGTGTTTTCATGCAGTGCTGGTTATGGAGAAGATGAGTGAGAGGACTGGCGATGGAGCTGTAATTTTGGATGAATCGTAGATAGAAGTTGGCGAAACCTAGGAACTTTTGGAGTTGCTTGAGGTTTGTGGGAGTGGGCCAGGAACGGACGGCTTCCACCTTCCTCTCGTCCATCCGGATGCCACTGTGATCGATGATGTATCCCAGAAACTGCACAGAGGACTGATGGAACGAGCACTTTTCGGTTTTCAGGAAGAGATGGAAACTGCTCAGGCGTTGGAGGACCTCCGCAACGTGACGGCAATGGTCGCCAAGGCTCCGGGAGTAGATCGAGATGTCATCGATATAGACCAGGACGGACTTGTGGAGGAACTACCGGAGCACCTCATGGATGAAATCCTGGAATACGGAGGGGGTGTTGGCCAATCCATATGGCACAATGAGATACTAGTAGTGGCCAGTAGGTGTCACAAAGGCGGTCTTCCATTTTCCCCCTCACGTATCAAGATGAGGTTGTACGCGCTGCGGAGGTCCAACTTCATGAACACAGTGGCACCACGGAGATGTTCCAGCGCAGCAGGGATGAGAGGAAGTGGATAGCGGAACTTGACGGTAATGTTATTGAGTACTCCATAGTCAATGCAGGGCCGCAAGCCTCCGTCCTTCTTAGCCACGAAGAAAAAGCTGGAAGCAGCAGGGGAAGTAGACGGACGGATGTAACCTTGGTCTAGCGTCTCCTTGATGTATTCCTTCATGGCCTTCTCCTCCAGACGTGACAGTGGGTAAATCTTCCCACGGGGCACTGGCTCACCTGGCAGCAGATCAATAGGCGTGTGTGGGGCAGAAGACGTTGCTGAAGGGGGTGTAACAGGCTGGGATGTCCACTGAGCGTTTTTCTACCGGACTCTGGATCAACGTGGAGCAGATGGACAGGTTTGCAGGACGTGGTGAGGCTGGGACAGGAAGTGCAGAGAAACAGTCCGGGAAGCAGCCGTCGCCCCACTTCAGGATCTCTCCTGTCCTCCAGGAAATGACGGGATTGTGCTGCTCCAACCACAGGCGCCCTAGGATGATGTCAGCGGTAGATTCCTCCAAAACCAGCAGATGTTGTTGTTCCTCATGGAGAAGACCCACTCTGAGCTGTAGAGGACCCACGAATGTACGCACTTGTCGATGGCTGAGAGGTCTCCCGGTTATTGAGTGAATTTGGTAGACAGACGGAGTGGTTGTCGTCCTGAGCTTGAGCTGGCGGCAGAAGGAGCCCGAGATAAAGTTGCCGGCTGACCCAGAGTCGAGGAGAGCGACAACTGTAAGAGACACACCGGCAGCAGTAAGGATTACAGAGGTTGTGAGTTGTTTCATCTTTCTAAGAGACTGGATAATTGCACTCACCAATGGACGAGGAGGGCGGACTGGGCATTCAGTGATGTAATGCCCCGGTGTTCCACAGTAGAGACATAGATTCTGGGTCAGCCGTCTCTGCCGCTCAGCCATGGACAGTCGGGAGTTCTCTAGCTGCATGGGTTCGTGGGCGGGTTCTGGAGGGCTGACAGACTCTGGACAGCGGAGGGATGGAATGCATTGCGGCTGGCCCTGGTGTTCTTCCACACATGACTGCATTCGAGTGGCGAAGCGTATGGAGAGTTGGATGAAACGTTCAAGCCCGATGGTATCCTCGTATGCAGTGAGATGCAACCGCACCCGAGGATCCAAACCTTGACGGTAAGTGGTCAGTAGAGATTGTTCGTTCCACCCACTGGAAGCGGCGAGAGTGCGAAACTCATTAACAGACTTCGTACCTTGTTTTAAGTGATAAAGTTGCTCACCAACTGCTGAATCCCACAAGGGTTTTCCGAAAACGTCCTTAAAGGGGCAGATGAAACTGGAGAGAGAGTGGGTAAGCGGATTATTCTGAGACCATAGTGATTCCGCCCACCGAAGGGCTTTGTCAGACAGTTGGGAGATGATAAATGCCACTTTGGATCGTTCTGTGGGGTACAGGTGCAGTTGCATCTCCAGGACCAGCGAGCATTGGAGAAGAAATCCGTTGCAATCCTCCGCCGAACCAGAGAAGGGCGCCGGTTTGGCCATGGGACTGATGTTCCAGGAGGCGAAGGAGAAGCGGTGTCTGTGTTGGAAGTGCTCGCTGGTGATGGTGTGGGAGGAGTGCTGGTGAATGTTCAACGGAGCGCGTCGACCAACTCCTGAAATGGATCCGGGGCACTCATGCTGGCACTCTGTTGTGTTGGTCCGGTCTTCTGTTACAATACATAGACAATGAGAACAGGAGATGGAGATATTAAAAGTTTATTTGAGTGACCAGAGTGCAGAGTGGTTCAGGTGAGCAGTCAGAGAGATGAATGGCAGGATAATGTAGATACCTGGATGATAATACTCAATGTCTTTCGTAGGAGAACCAGGAGGACGGAACACTGGAGCCAGGAAGACGATGGAGACAGGAGACGCACTGGAGACGAGGAAACAGGTAGGGATGGCTGACGCGAAACTGTTTTGGCGCTTTGCCGAGATCCCGAAGCGCAGATGTTTCGAAACACTGCTCCGAACTGTGATTCGAAACACCCATGTCACGTGACTATGGCTAAATGAAGCTTTGAAGTGTTTCATCAGGTAGCGCCTGCCGGAACTGCGTTGATTAAAGGGGGCGGGAACAAACCACACAGTCACACATCTGTATAAACCTAATTCCCCACAAAGTTTAAAAGTGAAGTAAATCCATCTTCACCTCGTGGGTTTTTGTGAGAGGAGAGAGATTTTGTGATAGCAGTGATTTTGTGATATAAGTGAGATTTATAGTGCGCTTTGGTTAGATAAGCTATATTTAGGCTAGATTTAAATTATAATTCTATATCTCTCACTTATGCTGTGCTATCTGTCACTATCTAACATTTGAATGTGTCACTATATCTATCCTATCTGTCACTGTCTATACCTATCAGTCAATATATCTATAGATTCATAGGTGATATATAGATAGATATATTAATAGAATAGATAAAAATGGAGGCTCCACATATGAGATGCCGTACTTTTTTTTTTTTATTGCTGAACAAATAATCATTTACAAACAGCATGGCAATAACAGAACATTTTTGTATTACAAAATACAGATCAGGTGCTTGAAAGTACAGTAGAAAAATATATCAGGCAAATCATAATAAAAGAAACAAAAAACATTAAAGGCGCTAGGGTTTTGTTTGAAGATCATATTCTTCTGTAATGGAAAAAAGACTGATTGCATTTTCATAACTTTGAGGGCTTTTGTGTAAGAGTTAAACTCATTATACAAATTAATAAAATCTTTAAGAACTTGCATTTGTGTAGGCTATATAACATTTTCCCAGCATGAGGATGTTGTTAATCAGGAAGTTATCTTTGTTATTGTCCATTACAAGAGATGCCGTACATCTGTGGTGTGGGTTAATTTCCATTTGGAAACACCAAATAAAGTGAGATGTGTGTATTGTGATAGGCAGCTAGCCTTCATGCACCATTTGAGGAGCACTCATCCTGGCATTTTGGAGGGTGCAGAGGACAACAAGTGTCCCATGTGAGAGGATTTTTCAAAGGCTGGAGAAATTATATGTAAAAAAAGAAGTCAGCTAACTCCTTCAACAGCAGAGCAAATCATATTTTTGAATAAAAATGTTATGCAACAAATGTGACACATTCTAGCTTTATTTATTTTATTAATGCTCATTTTTCACGACCACAAGACATTAAAAACTTTTTTTTTTTTTTTACATGGATCATTGTCAAGGTATTTCAGATCAATACATACAAGTGACCACTAGATGTCGCCGTAGAGACGGGTGTCGGATTGATTCGAAGCTTCGAAACAATATGGGACATTTGCTTCAACTGTTTCTGTGCTTCACGAAGCCTCGGTCTGCCCATCACTAGAAGCAGGTAAGTAGTGATGTTACGTCTGACACCGACGCTCCGAAGCTCCGAAGCTTGCTTCAAACTCGAACGGTCCTCGCAATGAACCACTGCTTCGGAGCTTGTATCATTACGTCATTAGTCACGTGAAAATGACGTCTGAAGCAAACACACTGGTTCACTCCTGTAGTGAACCACCTGACTGCTTTGACAGCCCAATCCAGTGTTGACAGGTTTGAAACCTGGCGGACTGAATTTCTTATAAAAGTGAAGCCAAACCATGGCAACACCGTGGGTTGTAGTAGTCGGGGTTATTGTTGAGGAGAGTGGATTGAGTTTATTTCAGTGTCACCCTCTGCCACATTTTTTATTTTTTATTTTTTTATTATTAATTAGAGAAAATATGAACATTGTTACATAAAAACATGCAGCAAATACAGAAACTTCAAAAACCCTCTGCTACATTACACAAGTACAAAGCTAAACAAGATAAAGCTTTCACACATGCTACTGCCCTGCTAAAAAAAAATATAGAAACCATTACAGGAATTCTATTGGATTTAATGGTTTTCATGGGAATTTTATTGGTTGTAATGGTAATTATAGTGGTCTCTGTGGGTCTCTACTGATATGTGTTGGGTTCTATTGGTGGGGGCATTAAATCCTAATGGAATATGTCCCAAACACACTACAAAAAATAATTCTGTAGTGGTTTAAATACTAAAAGCCAATGGTTCCTATTGGTATTTTAATAGAAACCATTAGAATTTCTGTGATGGTTTCCAACTTTTTTAAAGCTGGTCTGATCTTCTGTCCTTGTCTAAAGAAATAATTACACACACACATCATGCTTAATGTTTTATTATCAAGGTGAACACATTAAATTCATCAGTATCTGTAAAATGCTCCTACATAAATGAGTTTCACAGTACTAACACTGTTTCAGCTTTGATCGCCTCGGTAAACACGTAATAAACGGGGCGTTAACATATAACTTGCATTTTATGGTTGTCAGCTTTGTTGCATTACATTTACTTCACCAGGAGATGGTGCTACAATTTCTATCTGAATGAAGCTTCGAGTAATGAACCATTTTCGACACAATTGTATCAGAAAGCAATAATGCTTCGAAACGCTTCATTTGGCCATCACTACAGGTAAGTAGCACGGGAGAGTCCTTGAGGGAAGCAAACAGGTTAGTGTTGTGCAAACGAGACCGGACAGTGACTGTGTGAGAGCTGGGGCTTAAGTGCAGGCAGTGATGAGGTGATGATGAGCTGCAGGTGTGTGTGATCAGTTTTTGGGAGAAGCTTTGCGTGGTGCTTGGGAGTGGGTGGAGCCTGGCGTGCTTGTGACAGGGGAGTTAGAAAATGAGCCTATTTTCAAAAAAGGTGGCATGTTCCTTTAATAAGGTGTTAAAGAGAACTCAATTCAATACTCTTGCTCTGCCTGAGAACCCAGAATAATTTTATTTACGTTAGTTAGGCTACTAGTTTTTGCTGAGATACCAAAATTGGTGTTGAGAATTATGACATTTCACTGGTATCAAAAAATTATAAATTGTAACAACCTTATTTCAAGCTAAAATAAATATATTTAGAAAAATATATAATTTGTGTGAAATAAAATTAGTTAAACGATTATGATATACAAGGTATTCATGTGACTTTGAGTCAAGGTATTTCCATGACCATACATGTTGTCAATTTAAGCATAATCTGTGTAAACTTGTACATGTAAACACTGTTGAAGTATGAATGTGATTCATTTGAATGTAGCAGAAGAACAGTGTTCAAGTTACCACAAGTGTATGCTTTTAATTTTTTTGTTATAGAAATCAAACACTAGGTTAGAATTTATATAAATATTTTATATACATTTTTATAAAATTGATATTTTGCTCTTTGATGACTTTTCTCCTCTTTCTCAAAGGCTCAGCTGAAGAAAGCAGTAAAGCTGCCCTTCATGAGATTAGCCTCAGACTAAAAGACAAATTAAAACAGGACCACAAGCGGATATTGGTTGGTAATTCACAGACAGGTCATCTGAAAAATCTGGATGATGTCTACACTGATTTATATGTGGTGGAGAATGAGACTGGAGGAAGATTGAATGAACATGAGGTGAGGCAGTTCGAATTTAATCTAAAACAATTTGATGCAAAAAAGAAACTGATCCAGTGCAATAACATTTTCAAAGTCCACAAGGATCAACAAAACAAAAAGGTGCTGACGATGGGGATCGCAGGCGTGGGAAAAACAGTCTCCATCAATAAATTCATCCTTGACTGGGCTGAAGGAAAAGAAAATCAGGATATAGTCTTCATTTTACCTCTGCCGTTTCGTGAGCTAAATTTGATCACAGAGAACTGCAGTCTCATGGGACTGATTAACAAATACTTCTTTAGTAGTCCTGAAGAGTTGCCCTCTCTTCCTGAAGGGGATGGAAAAGTCATGTTCATCTTTGATGGGCTGGATGAATGTCGCTTCCCTTTGAAATTTAAAGAGGGTGACAGAATTACAGATGTTCACAAAATAACATCAGTGAGTAAGATAGTTACAAGCCTGATCAAGAGACACCTTCTTCCCTCTGCTTTCATCTGGATCACATCCAGACCAGCAGCAGCCAGTTTGATACCCCGTGACTACATTGATCAAGTGACAGAGGTACGAGGATTCAACGATGAGCAGAAAGAGCAATACTTCAACAAAAACTGCAGACCTGAGGTTGCTATAAATCTCATCAGTCACATCAAGAAATCCAGGAGTCTCTATATCATGTGCCATATCCCTGTCTTCTGCTGGATCTCTCTCATTGTTCTTCAACCTCAACTGGCTCGAGAGAGCAATGACAAAAATCCCACAACTCTCACAGGGATGTACATAAACTTCTTTCTTACTCAGCAGCAACAAATGAAAACAAAATACAGTCCTGAACCTAAAGCCAATGCAAGGTCTTTTGATGAGATTATTCTGAAGCTTGGGAAACTGGCCTTTCAACAGCTGGAGAAAGGACATCTGCTTTTCTACAAGGAAGATCTTGAGGAATGTGGACTAGATGTCAGTGAAGTGTCTGTGTACTCTGGGTTATGCACTCAGATCTTTCAGGAAGAAAAGGCTGTTTCAACGAGAAGTGTGTTCAGCTTTGTACATCTCAGCGTCCAGGAATTCCTTGCTGCTCTTTATGTGTTTTTGATGGATAAAGATGAGAAAGCTGACCTATTTCTTCAATCCCGGAGAGAAAAACTGACATGGAAACTGTCCAAAAAGCCACTCTTTCAGCTTCACAAGGCTGTGATAAACAAGGCTTTACAAAGCAAGAATGGACACCTGGATCTTTTCCTCCGGTTCCTTCTGGGTCTCTCGCTGGAGTCCAATCAGAGTGACCTGAAGGAACTACTGCCAGAACTGAAACTGAAAACAGAGAATGTTAAAGACACTGTTGACTATATCAAACAGAAAATAGAGAAGGAGGAGTCGGTAGAGAGGACCATCAATCTCTTCCACTGTCTGAGTGAACTGAAAGATGACTTTGTGGAGGAAATCCAGAAGAACCTGAGCTCAGGAAGTCTTTCAGCACAGAATATCTCCTCTGCTCAGTGGTCTGGTCTGGTGTTTGTGCTCCTCATGTCAGAAGAGGCTCAAGAGATGTTTGAACTGCAGAAATACAGAAGATCTGATGAAGCACTGATGAGACTGCTGCCAGTGATCAAAAACACCAGAAGAGCACTGTAAGAGTCTCCTTTACATCCATTTATATTAGTGCTGTCAAAATTACTGCAATAACACATGCGTTTAATTCTTTTAGTTCAACACACTAAAAATATTTAATTCGACGCAGCATCGTTTTTTTTTCTGTTATCATTTGGCTAGTGGTACATTATATGATTACGCTCTTATGGGGGTTTCACACAGGATGCGGAATGCGCTACACTGGTCAGAGCAAAGTAGGTGGAGTTTTCAAACCTTTTTACGGGAGTTTTATACGTTATATAGTTCTTTATTCTATATCTAGTTATTTGATTGTTGTTCCAGCTTAAGCAAGCGATAGCACTAGCCCTGCTAGTAAGAAGAAGAAGAAAGAGAGCAGCAAGGAAGAAGAGGCTGTGGGTGCATGAAACCCTCAAGTCCAGGGAACAGTTTTGGGAATTCAGGCTCAATGTTTCCCACACATAGACTAATTCGTGGCTGCCACATATTGCGCCTCGTTATTCTTCTTTTTTTTTTTAAATGTTACGCTATTTAAAACACACATATTCGTTCAGCTGCATTTCCTTTCCTGCTCTCTCTCTCTCTCTCTCTCTCTCTCTCTCTCTCTCTCTCTCTCTCTCTCTCTCTCTCTCTCTCTCTCTCTCTCTCTCACTCACGCACATCTCTTGCTCTCAAATGGCCAAACCTGCTTTTGATATGAAAGAGTCTAAGCTTTTAAAAATTTTAAAGTTTTAATACGAAATTCAAACAATAAATAGAGTTTTGGCGCTAATGTGGCAGTTAAAGCCAGAGGCGTTGAAAAACAGAGTTGCGACATGCTCTCATCTCCCGGCGGTGCGCGCGGTCATGTGGTTCACGGAGCTTTCAATAGTTCCTCACAAACTCGCGCTGTCAATGCATTTGAATGGATAGACAACAGTTACACTATACAGGTATTTGCAGCAATGTCTGGTAAACAGTACAGCATGGTGTGCATTGATTATTACGTCAACCATTTACAGTATCATTTTATTATGGAGAGTGATGCACTGCATGAAAAAAGGTGTATCCGGACCAGGATACTCCTGTATACACTGCTGAAATTCGGAAGAATCCAGGAGTATACTGGCCGGATAGGTCAAATTCCATGGATCCGTATATGTCCGTATACATCCGAAATGGTACCAAATCGGATGTATGTTGTGGCCGTATACTCCCATGCTACAGCCATTTGTTGCCATGGCAAATAATCCCATCAAGTTTTTCCCAGGAGACATTTTCACACCTCTAAACAGCTTTGCCTTCCACCCCCTATTGGTCCTTCATCTCAAACTGGATTGGTTGTTTTTTTTAAAACCACTCCCAAAACCCAGACTGCTATTGGAGGACAGGACGCATTGAAAACCCAGTCAAGTGACTTTATTGGTTACTTCTAAGGCTAAGGGTGGGCTAGGTTTTGTAGCATAGGGACTTGATTGGTTATAGGCCAGCTATGCAGATTTTGCTCATTAATATATAATATATATATATAAAAAATAATCCCCTCTCCCTCCCAAAAGAAAAATACACACAAAACAATTTGAGAAAGTCTGAAATATTTATTAAAAAGGTATATATATAAAAAAAAAAAAAACATTCTTAACAGCATTACAAACGAACATTAAAACAATGGTGAAACAAAAACAAGTGAACTAAATGTATTTAAAAGGGATGAAAATGTAAAGGAACAAATGTAAAAATATAAACAGTCCAAAGAACATAAATATACGTTAAAATGAATTGGTAAAGAAACAAAAAGGGGAAAAAAAATGAACAAAATGCATTTAAAAGACAGAGATGTAAAGGAATAAAATACACAGTGAACATAAAAAGGAAAAGAATAAATATACAAATTAAACAATATAAAATGAGAACAATAAATTTATAAGACAAAAAAAGTGTATATAAAATATATTAAAATACATATAAATATTCCAAGTAAACAATATAACCAAATAAAAAGAACAAAGAGCATTATAAACATACATTAAAATGAATGGGGGAAAAGATAAGTGAACAAAATGTTTCTAAAGGAAGGCGACGTAAGAGGAACAACAATACAAAACATGGAGATCAAAAGCAACATGGACATCTAAAAAGGAACAAACATACAAAGTATACAATATAAAACGAGACAAAGAAATCTATAAATTAAAAAGTGTATATAAAATATATGTAAATGTTCTATATATGGGAACCAATAAAAGTATAAGTATATAAACATAGGAATAAAGAAAATACTAAATGGAACAATTGAATATTAAAATTATAATTATAAAATAATTGTGACCAACTCTAACACAATGTTGTTTGAGTTTTGAAAATTTTTTCAAACTGCTGTGATGGGCTGGTGATGTGATGCGTAGCGTGGGTCAGTCTAGTCTGGTTTGTAGTAGCTAGCCTAACCAAGCCTTCCATCAACAACAGCAGCATCATCTTCATCTTCATCAGGTCTATAGTTGCGGTCTTCCACAGGTTCTGTGTTGGTTTGTGCAACCCTGGACCTGGTCTCCAGCAACTGCAAAACATGACAGTAAATTAACCACTAAAACTCAGAGAGGAGTATAGTAACATTCTGGAGGGAAAAAGCTTAACCGGTTTCTTAACTTACCCATCTCTTTCTCTGACGGTTCTGTGTGATGTTCTTCATAGTGTTTCTTTTCTGGGCCTTTTCAGACTGAGCCAAAGAATACTTCCTCAGCAAAGTCTCACAAAATAAAATACATCTTGCAACCTGCCAAATAAATCATGAATAATATATAGTTAATGCCAATAAAAGTAAGTAAAACAATTCAATTAAAATGTATTTGTATAGCGCTTTTCACAATACATATTCAGGGTTTTTCCTGGGTCAAAAATGGTCTTCGGTGGTGGCTGACAGACATGGTCATCCACACACACACACACACACACACACGGTAAAAAAAAAATACCCTACCCACTTGATCTGCAAGCGCAATACTGACAATAAATTTGAAATAAATTCAAAGAAAGTTTGTAACTTTTGCTTATCTTATTTTGATACCTTGATGTTTGTTTTTGTTCCTCATTTTTACACTATTTACTGATAATTGTTTGTTTTGGTAATCATATCAATATTAAAAAATAGTATTAAAAAAATGAACTAATAGCCTAATTTTCTGCCATATACAATCAGCTAGCTAACAACAAATATGTTCTGGGTTCACCTCACTCCAGTCTAAACTAAATGATTGTAGGCTATTTATTTTACTACACATTGTCCACATAAATAAGCTGAAAGACTGTTGATAATTAAAAATAATTCTTACTATCCACTCTTGCTAAATTGGGTAAGCACACCTGTATTCTCATTTCAGGTGTTGTTCTGAGTAAATGATTAAACTAATTTGTGAGTTCAGTGTTGGACAGATCAGTTGTTCTAACCAGTCGTTAAAATGATTCAGTTCAAAGGAGTCATTAGGTGGCGAATCGGACATTAGCAGACGCGTTGTGTGTGAATCCCGTCTTTAGAACATCGCGAAAGATTTGTCAACACACAGAAAACACTTCATAACCGGATCGGATTTGTTTCCTGTTTATTTAAAGTATGCTTTGTGTCAGCTGGTCAGAGAATCAGTCAAAGTTTTTTGAGCGCATTTCACACCCAGCGGTAATTAAAGGAAAACATCGTCTGATAGCGCCACGTGCAACATGGATTCGGTCTTCCGACCTTTTGATTTTGATTAACGTAAAATGTGAAACATTAGAAAGCTAAGAATGCTTATTTTGAAGACAGAGAGCGTGCGAGCGGGGTAGGAGCTCACTGGTCGTTCTCTCTGTCACTCAGTTAACTCAAGTGCAGCACTCATCTGTTCTACATCACTCATAAATCACAATAACTCATCAAATAAGGCTTTGGCGGGACAAAAATTTGTTTTGGCGGCCGGCAAAAAATTCTCAATGTAGGAAAAACCCTGATATTGTTTCAAAGCAACTTCACAGAAAATGCATGCGTCTACATTACAGAAAAAAACAGAGAACATTAAAATAATGACAACATATTTAAGATTACCTTTTACACATTCAGGGTCAACATCTGTAAAAGTTCTTCAGGATCATGGATCCAAAACTTCTGGATCATGAGGGGGGAAGAAACATGCACACACACAAATGAATATTAATTTGTTTGATAAAACATTAATATTAATTATCAACTTACGGACATGGACTTGCAAAACATACTCACCAGGCCCATACAAAAACTTTACAGTAGATCCAAAATCCTGGTTTGCCTATAATTCTTCAGAGTCCAAGTATGGTGTTTTCCTGTCCTCTCTGTTGAACAAGTGTACATGACAGTGTTTTCGGATTACTCATTCCAAAGCTCTGTTACATTTTATGACAAGCTTGATCTTAAAACTAGCTGACAGTAGGGATGGGCATTATGACCATATAATTATACATACATGAGAAATTTTATTTTACAATAACGATATCACAAAATATTTATTTTGATGGATATTTTATTAAAATGCTACAGAATAATACTGCTTTAAAAGTCTTCACTGTATGATATTCAATTAATTAATATCACTTAATTCTTAAAGAAGCAGAAGGTCTTCTCTATTCTTTTGTTTTATTAAAATGATGACAAAGCTGCAGCCCCTTTAAGAACGGATGCACAGAATGACACGCATCCGGGTTTCCCCACGTTAACTTGAACTGTTTGACTTTACTTAAGACATAACTGACTGTTTAAATCAAGTGAATACCTCACATAATAATTGATTTCGGGATCGCATGCTGTCTGAGAGAGGCTTATTTTAACACATGCATGTCCTGTTCATTATTCTACATTCATGCATGTTTCCTTGTCAAAATGTCAAAAAGTTTTAGTACAGTCAGTGCTGCGTTATATACGCTATATTCCCATTCCGCAATATAAAAAGGTAATGTTAGAGTTTACAGCAAAATCACTAACAATAGTCAGTATCATCAGATCGCCATAACACCCAGTCCTATCTTAACAATATTACAACACAACAAAACACAGAAACAGAATATGTAAGTTAATCACGATTAGCATATGACTTTAATGCACTAAAGTTATATCTTGATGAGCAGTAGAAACAATATAAAGGGATTTACGTTACCTTCTGCCGTCTGCTGTCCGCCATTGGAAACTTAGTCTGTTCGTATTCATGTTTTTTCGTTCTCAGTCGACATCCCACAATCAAAATTCGTCCAAAATAAGATTTTAACAGGTTTAAATGGTCCATGCAATGCCATTAATAGACCGACGTGAAGATTAGAAGCCGCGATCGCGTCCCGTCCCCGCGAGCCACGAGCAGCAACTCCAACGACAACGGGTGTATAATTCAAACTGAAGGCGCGCACTGTCATTGGCCAGATTTCTGGATGACGTTCAGATTGACCAATCACGCTCAAAAGAACACGGAAAGAGAGCATAGCCTTGCAAATAAAGAAAAAAATTGTTTTAAACCACAGTTAGAAAATGTGTATATTTAGTTTTATTTGCTGTTATATTTAATTAATTGGTCAAATGGTGTTTTGTGGTGTGGGCAGAGGCCTGGAAGTTTCAAACTGGAGAGCAGTGCAGATTTGTACTCTTTAAAAACAATTATTGTTTGATATTTAGTTTGCTATATAGTTTGTTATATTTGTATCCAGAATTGAATGTAAAACCAGTTTGAATGTAAAAATACACCTTCACTGTAAAACAGAAAATTAAAGTAAAATATCTTAATTTAAATAAGGAAAAATCTGTAAACTAATAGTGTTTTCTCTAAAACATTTAATGTAAATTTCTGTGAAGTTTTTTAACTTTATTTGACTTAAGATATTTGACTTTAATTTTACGGTTTTTGTTTTGCAGCTGTAGCTGCTGTTTTTTTAGGTTTTTATTTTTACAGTGTAAATATAAAACTAATAAGATTTACTTTAAAATGACAAAGAATAATGTTAAATTGTTAGTATGGACATAAACATAAACCTTTAATATAATAAGCTAAATATTGTATTACAGTTGTTAATTTACAGATATTGTTTGTAATTTTGCATGAATTTGTTATTTATGAAAACAGAAAAATAATACAGTGATGTTCCTGTATAAAAAAATGAGAATTACTGTAATTTGTCATTAATGATATAATCCTTAAAATAACAGTCAAGTTGTTTATTTAGATATTGTTTGTAATTTTACATCGTTTTAAACATAATTCAAAATTACAAGAAAATACTGTAAAAGTTTTTTTCTGTAAAATTAGGATTATTTTTATTGGTTGCCTTATTTTTATTGGTAACCTTATTGGTTGCACCTACATCTATTGTGAGTGGTGGATTTCAAACCTCAAAACGCCCCTCTTTTGCAGCGTGTTAAAGTTAAGAATCTTGGAGTGACACTTTTTGTGAACAGTTGCAGAGCTGAAAGATCTGCTTGTGTTGCTGTGTTTCTTGAGCAAGTGAATCCCTGCTCTTTTTATTCCATATTTTTATTTTGAGCATATCAGTTTTTGGTGTTTTTAAAACAAACTTTTTCATTTTCCACATTTCATCTCCTTTTTATTTAATTCTATTATTGCCTACAATTTGTAAAACTTTGCAAAAATTGTTTGGGGATAGTCTAAAATGTTTGGTTAATTATCCTTTGTTAATTCCATTACATTTCTTTGTTTATTTCATTACCTATTCAGATTTTTTTGTGAACGTATATGTTCAGACAGGGTTTTTATTTTGTACTGCTACCATATAAAAAATATTTGATTAAGAGACTCTTTTCATGCAGTGGTTTTAAGGCCCTGACACACCATTCTGATGGTTTGGCTCAGACCCAGACAATGTGAACCAACCCCACAGTCGGCTTTAGTCATTGCTAGTTCAGTTTAGTGTTTCAGGGCCTTAAGAATTCTTTTTTCTGTGCAAAAAGCTTGTTTGCTGTGTCCTACAGTAGACCAGAGATAATTCTCAATCCTGAAGTCCTCCCCTGCCCCCCCTCTCTCTGAGAACAGCCAGCACTAGTGTCAGTCATTAACATATGAAAGGTCTTCTTCACACCTAACAGTCTTCAGTCCTAGCACACCCAGCAGTGTTTCAGCTGTATATGTCCGTGAAATTTCACGGATTCCTGTATACGTCCGCATACGTGAGGTTTCCGGGTTTTTCTGGAAATATACTGTTCCGTGTTACTCTGATCCGCTTTTTCCCACATACATCCGGTAAACATCAAATTACACAGGAGTATACCATGCCCGGATAGTGCCGGATTTCAGTGTTTTCATGCAGTGATGGAGATGCAACATTGTTAACATTAATTTTAATGATTTTCTTGTTTTTAGCCTTCAGGTATTCCTTATTAATTGGTCCTTACTAACACTTATACTCATTGATGGTCAAATGTGACCATACACCTTAACTATTTTTCAATTAAATAAATGTTCTATATTTTAGTTTAATAATATTTATTTAATATTTTGAGGAGATCTTTTGGTATTAAATAGGCCTACTATTTGTGCAATAATTATGGTCCATTAATGACCATTTAATTAATTAAAATATCTTTCTTCTAATATTTTTCTTAATTAGTTAATAACTTACATCCTAATATTTTTAATGATACTTATATAAGTACACACAAGGGAATATTAATGAATGCGAGCAAATATAATTTCAGAAAGACGCCCACCAGTATCGTGTGAATAGACATCGCAAAATGCCAGCTTTGTCGAGTATTCTCATAAGAGCAGTCTGAAATGAGTAAAAAATGTATTGCGTAGTGTTCAGCAGCGGTCTCTGACAGATGTTAAAAGACGCCAGCCTTCTCAAGAAAAATAATCAACTCTGCCCCTTCCTGTAGTGGGATTTAACACTTTCAGACGAGTCCAACTTATCATCAAGCACCCAGATATTTATAGGTCCTCACAACCTCAACATCGACCCCCTCTACAGAGATCAGTTGGAAGGTGAAGTCTGAGCCTCCAAAAGTCCACCACCATCTCTTTGGTCTTAGAGGTGTTCAGCTGTAGATGATTAGCCATAAGGTTCCTGCATCACTGTCCACTCAGTACACTCAAAGTCCCTCAGGGCATCGTCTGCCTCAGGTGACCATTTCCTAAATTAATGTGTGGTTATGGGTTGTCTTCTCACAAGTGGTTTATACTGGGGCAGTATCAAGTTATGTTCAGATTTTCCCAGTGGTGGCAGGGGGGTGGCTCTCTCACAATAGCATAAAAGAGATTTTTTCCCAGTAGGGCAATTCACATTGCTCTACATCCCCGGAATTTACGCCTCAGTTCCTACGGTATTGGATGCACAATACTGGCGCGTCCCATTGAGCAGTGAGAAATCAATTGCTCCTTTGAATAAATAAGGTTTCCAGCACCAGTTTGAGAATAAGAAGGTGTCATATCCATGGTATATTTAAAAAGAGAAATAAAAATAAAGCCAGTTCATGACCCCTTTAAGTTCATTTAAATTAAAGCATTATTTTTTTTATAGCCTAATTAATGTTGAAATTGATAGCTTTCAATTATACTGTAATGTTGAATGTCTATCAATAAACAGCAGATGCTGGCTATTTTCACAGTTTGCGTTAGCCAGTAGTCCACGGCTAATAATAAACACCACTTTAACATGATATCTAACTAAAGGAAACGCTTTTAATACACATTTAGTAACAAAGTTAAACCATGCCTGTTTTAATGCTAGTAAAAGTGTGAGTACAAAGAAACGATCCACCCGCATGACTCTCAGCCATGGTGCCTTCATCTGTGCTGATCTGCGTCTCGAGCAGATGATGTAATTCAGAGGGAGGCGTGACCATGTCTGCTGAACGCTCCAGTTTATTGGCTCCACCCCCCATATCAAAACAGTGCCATGAAGTGAAACACACAGAAAAGTGAAGCGCAAAGGGGAAACAGTATCGCAAACTCACATTTGAATGAAACGCAGAATAAAAGGAGCGTTGCAAATAAAATCTATTTTATTTTTATTTTGCAATTCTTTATTTTTGTTTGCAAATCTGTATTTTCTTTTGCAATACTTTATTCTTTTGCAAATATATGTGGCATTATTTTGACTCCATAAATATAGACCATAAGGTTTAAGAGCGGCAGACATTTTTATTAGGGTATGTCGTTTTCAGAAAATACTCAAAAATGGGGGAATTTACTGTGAGTAATTCTGAAGACCTTGATGAGCTTGTTCAGTTGTGTTTGAGTAGGGTTGGAACTAAACACTGCAGGACAGTGGCTCTCTAGAACAAAACTTGCCTACCCCTGGCCTAGACTGTTCAGAAGAATTAATACATGTAATCTGTGTGATGATACAATTGAAAAAATTTGTTTTAGCTTTGCTCACATCAACACAGTCAGAAAATTCTTTCAAGCTCCTGATTGTAAATGGTACCTAATAAGAATTACTATTGCTGTTTGTTTTGTTCTCAACACAGACTACGTAGTTGTAATCTCACTGCTCAGTGTTGTGAGAGTTTGTCTTCAGCTCTACAATCCTCAAACTCTGTCCTGAAAGAGCTGGACCTGAGTAACAATGATCTTCAGGATTCGGGAGTGAAGCTTATTTCTGATGGAATGAAGAGTCCAAACTGTCAGCTGGAGATACTAAGGTTTGAGTTCAAATACTTTTTTTTTTTTTTTGCAATAAGTTAATTATTTAAAAACAATCACACTGTTAAGATTTATTCTATATTCAATTACCTTGTTTTTCTTCTTCAGATTTCCCACATGTCATCTGACTGCTCAGTGTTGTGAGAGTTTGTCTTCAGTTCTACAATCCTCAAACTCTGTCCTGAGAGAGCTGGACCTGAGTAACAATGATCTTAAGGATTTAGGAGTGAAGATTCTTTCTGATGGAATGAAGAGTCCAAACTGTCAGCTGAAGATACTAAGGTTTGAGTTCAATTACTGATGTGAGAATCATTGAGCCTACATTTACATAAAACAATACACTGATTTAAAATTTGTAAGTTTTTCTCCACAAAGCCAATAATAAATAAATAATTAAAATTAAGATACAATTTATACAAAACGAAATTCACTGTAAAGAAATCAATTCACTTTCTCAAAAAAAAATTACTTTCTATAAAACAAAACTCCAGAATCATTTATTTAGAATGTAGTCAACAAAGGCCTATTATATTTAAAATTATCAAAAGATTTGACTACACTGCAAAAAATGCTCTTCTTATTTAGTTGAAAATTGTACTTATCTAGTAAATGCATCTTGATTTAAGAATGTTTAAATATTTAGACTAGAAACAAGACACAAATTACTAAGAAGAGCATTTTTTCTAAATTTTTTGTACTATTTTTTTATGTTTTTGAAAGTCGTCTAATGCTAAAAAAATAAATAATAAATAATTAAAATTAAGATAAAATTTATACAAAACGAAATTTAAAGAACTTTAAAGAAAGTAATTCACTTTCTACAAAACAAAAAAATTTACTTTCTACAAAACAAAACTCGATATTAACTCGAT
Source organism: Gobio gobio (assembly GCF_949357685.1). Taxonomy (NCBI): domain Eukaryota; kingdom Metazoa; phylum Chordata; class Actinopteri; order Cypriniformes; family Gobionidae; genus Gobio; species Gobio gobio. The sequence goes on along the minus strand of NW_027645595.1, from coordinate 85,003 downwards.
AAAACAAACTTTGATATTAAATAAAAAAATTACATTAGGCTATAATATATAAACATCAATATGAAGAAAAATAAGTTTGACTGGTACTATATTTATAGCATCTGAGCAGACATTTGTGAATAAAAGCTTTACTGCTGTGACACTAGGCTCTTTTACAATAAACACATTATAATCTGTCCAAAACAGGCCAAATAAATCTTGTCTAAACAGTGTTGCATGTATGACATGCAGCAGGATTCATATTTAAACGGTCTTTGTGCATTTAATATTCACAGTTGCTAACAGAATAAACTTAACAGAATAAAGCCTACCTTATAATCAGCCCTTGCTTTAAGAAATGAACAGCTTTTCATGAGGAGAATTATGGCTCAATGCGTGTCAAAACGATGCAGCTGAAGTAACGTTACAGCGCTTCACTAGATGTGTTTGTATGAATTGATGTGTTGGCGTCGATTCTGGATCGTCAGTATTTGAATCTGAAAGAGCTTGTGCTCCGTGGGCGTGGTTGCATTAGCGGATAATGAAGTGGCTGGCAAAAGATTGACATCTATCACTTTTCAACCAGATTACATAAACACAGCATATTTGTTTTCGATTTGGTTTACGTTGTTTAAAAACCTGACATTTCAGTGTTTCTTTAGACATATATCTCATGTTTGTGAGACAAGTATTCACTAAGCTAGAGGTCCTTTTCTGAAGACTATCTGAATTAATGTCTTTGAGAGAGGCTGCAGATCACACATCATGTTTGTTTTCTTTATTTTGCAAAAAGCTAAACACTTTGTATTTATTGTGACTGTACACAAAAAAATAGAAACTTAACAGATCATAATGATGTATAACACTTGCCTGAATGATAAAAAACGTTTCGGTTACGGATGTAACCCTCGTGCCCTGAGGAGGGAACGGAGACGTAACATTAGTGACTAACGAATGGGGGTTTCGCTTAGAAGCCTATAATCTTCGAGATCTTAGAAAACGCCCAATGGCAGTGCCAATGCCATAACTCCGCCCCACAGCATGGGTATAAATAGGAAGTAGGTGGCAATATCGCATTACGTTACCTGCTGAGGAGCCAAGACTGAACTCCCGTTCCAGCAAGCAACACAGCGGATGTGGTAAAGGGACGTTACATCTCCGTTCCCTCCTCAGGGAATGAGGGTTACATCCGTAACCGAGACGTTCCCTTTCGTTCAGTCACTACGACGTAACGTTAGTGACTAACGAATGGGGGTCCCAATATAATCACGCCACTCAGCTGTCTTCCAGTGCCCTGCGTAAGTGCGAGTGCCCTGTCGTAAGACTAGTACGGACGAAGGACTCCCACTTAACACAGGAATACCAAGGTACACTGGGAAGCATATTCCAGTGAGGAAATGCCAAGATGCCTACCCGTAGGGAGGACTTAGAAAATACACATATGACCCGCTAAGGGCTGCATATGGAAAACTCTGGGGTACCAGCCGAAGGTGGATTTTTAACCCCAGCGGTGGCAGGCACTTGCCAAGGGAAAGACACCTGCTCACAGAGGAGGCTTACGGTGGAAATACTCGTGTTGGGGTCGCCGGAGGGGAACCATGCACACGGGGCACCTGGCTGAACACGAGGGTCTGGGCTCGAGAGAGGGCAGACTGAACTGGTGTCAGCTTAAGAGATTGCAGGAGGAACTCAGGGCTTTCGGGGAAGCTTACCTGAGGAGAAATCGCACGTATCCAGTCCGTGGAGTGAAATGGCGAGCAAGCGAAGACACCTGAGCCTGGTCCATTACAGGCCACTAGTAGAGGCGAGTACATAGTCGGACACTGGCTCCACTCGGAGATTGTAGAATCTGGCGAATGTGTTAGGTGTCGCCCAGCCTGCAGCTCTGCAGATGTCTGTTAGCAAGGTGCCATGCGCTAGAGCCCAAGAGGAGGCCACACTCCGGGTGGAGTGGGCCCTAACCCCAAGGGGACATGGTCGACCTTGCTGCTGGTAAGCCAAAACAATGGTGTCCACTATCCAGTGAGGCAGCCTTTGCTTTGAGAGAGCTCTTCCCTTCCGCTCTCTCCACCATAACATACAAAGAGCTGGTCTGAGGTCCTGAAACACTGCATCCTATCTACGTAAGCGCAGAGAGTGCGTACTGGACAGAGCAGTGCCAAGGCTGGGTCTGCCTCCTCCAAAGGCAGCGCTTGCAGGTTCACCACCGCCCGGTTCGGAACCAAATAATATAATATGAACACAGTCCAGCAGGGGCACAGGGAGGGGGGAGCAATCGAACTCGGGTTCAGTCCAGGCAATCGAACCAAGTGTGAAAGCACCCTCAAAGGGGGACCTCTGCAGAGCATCTAAGACTACTGAGAGGTCCCAAGAGGGTACGAGGGGAGAACGAGGCGGATTTAGTCTCCTCGCTCCCCTGAGGAACTGAATGACCAGGTCGTGCTGACTTACCTTTTTGTCCCCCAAGAGGTCGTGGTGGGCAGATATTGCGGCACGTAAACTTTAAGGGTGGATGGAGACAGCCTTCGCTCCAACCCTTCTTGGAGGAACGAGAGCATGGACCCGATCGAGCATTTCCAGGGGTCTTCTTGGCGGGAAGAACACCAGGTGACGAAGAGGTTCCACTTCAACGTATAGGCATGCTGAGTGGACTCTGCCCTAGCGGAAGTGATGGTCGCCACCACTGTAGGTGGTAGGGAACTCAAACCTGCCGCGTCCCGTCCAGAAGCCACACGTGGAGGTTCCAGAGGTTGGGACTCGGGTGCAAAAGGGTGCCCCGTCTCTGAGTAAGGAGGTCGCGTCTCAGAGGAATAGGCCAGGGAGGGGCTGTCGCAAGGAGTAAGAGTTCGGGGAACCAGGTCCGGCCGTGCCAGTACGGGGCGACCAAAAGGACCTGCTCCTTGTCCTCCCTGATCTTGCACAAGAGCTGTGCGAGAAGGCTCACTGGGGGGAACGCATATTTGCATAGGCCCCGCGGCCAGCTGTGCGCCAGTGCATCCGTGCCCTCGGTCAGGGAATAGAACAGGCTGCAATGGGAAGAGTCGTGGGAGGCAAACAGATCTATCTGTGCGTCGCCGAACTGTTCCCAAATCAGCTGGACCATCTGGGGACGGAGTCTCCATTCTCCCGGAAGTGGCTGAAGCCGTGAGAGCTCATCGGCTGCACGGTTCAGAACTCCCGGAATATGGACAGCACGAAGGGACCTCAGGCGCTTCTGACTCCATAAAACGAGATGGGGGGCGAGTTGAGACATACGGCGGGAGCTTAGACCGCCCTGGTGGTTGATGTACGCTACAATGGCCGTGTTGTCTGTTCTGACCAGTACATGTTGACCCTTCAACAACGCTCAGAAGCAGTGCAGGGCGAACCGTACTGCCAGCAACTCGAGGCAATTGACATGCAGAAGGCGCAGGGGTCCTGTCCAGGAGCCCGCGGCTGCTTGTCCATTGCACATGGCACCCCAACCCGTGGCAGAGGCATCAGTCGATACAACATGTCTGGAAACTCGTTCTAAGGGCACACCGGCCCGTAGAAAACTGAGGTTCGACCACGGGGTGTATGTCTGGAGGCAGGCCCGGGTTATTTGGACCCGGAGCGTGCCAGACTGCCATGCCCATCTCAGGACTCGATCGCGAAGCCAATGCTGAAGCGGTCTCATATGAAGCAATCCGAGCGGCGTCACCACGGCTGCAGATGCCATATGCCCCAGGAGCCTCTGAAACAGTTTCAGTGGAACCGCACTCTTGCTCTCGATTTGACGGAGGCAAGTCAGCAGAGACTGCGCGCGCGCGCCCCCGAAAGCTGCGCGTACATGGTGACCGAGTCGATGTCCATAGCGAGAAAAGAGATCCTCTGCACTGGGCAGAGTTTGCTCTTCTCCCAGTTGACCCGAAGGCCCAGACGGGGCCCCGACGGGCTGGAGTGTTGGAGCACTAGATCTCTGTGTTCGCACACCAACGCTCGAGAGTGGCCCAGTATGAGCCAGTCGTCGAGGTAGTTGATTATGCGAACCCCGTGCTGCCGGAGAGGTGCAAGGGCTGCCTCGACAATCTTTGTGAAGACGCGAGGGGACAGAGATAGCCCTGTAGGGTCTTAGGGTTACATATATATTTAAATTAAAAATTAGCTCAATAGGGAATTATGGGTATTAATATTTAGGGATTTATGATTAATCATAATGGGTTATAATCTAATCACAAATCTCCAAAATCACCCAAAATGGGAATACCTAACCTCGGTATTTATGCAATATATCATATATATATATATATATATATATATATATATATATATATATATATATATATATATATATATATATATATATATATATATATATAGTTAACAACAATTTATTGTAATTAACTACAGATATATCTATATTAAATAATCACAGAATAACCTCTATGGAGCTGATTCAAAATTCCTCTCCGTTCCGTTTAAAGAACGAGCTGTAATTCTTTATCCACTCACTAGGTCTATTCTTCCTACCCAATTTTCGGGAAGTTTATCCCTCTGGCCACAAAGGACAAACTTTCCGAGTTATGGTATTAATTAAAGCATTCAACGATGCTTATAAGAGCTTGTAGCTTAGATCTGACATTAAAGGGACTCGTGTTCTGTGAGCAAAACAATGACAATCAAAACGTGGATATCATGGTTTTAATAAAGATTAATACTACGATTACATATGACTAAATAAAGAATACATGTATTTACAGAATAGTGGGAAGAGGAGAAGGGAAAGGATGAGGAGGAGGGAAGAGGAGAAGGGAAAGGAAGAAGGGTTTGATCGTGTCCGATCCGACACCTTTTCCAGACATAACCACTAGAGCCAGCAAGAACCATATCACCTTAAACAGGGGTACAATCTTAAAACGCATCTAAATTTAGGTAGAATTGATACTTGCATGGTTTCTTGGTGTTGTGTAAAGCAAGATGCGTGCGTTGGCGTTTCTCAGAGTGTTCGTGCGCTGAAGCGCTCTCTCCGTTTGGTTCTTCCGGAGCTTCGTTGGTCCGCGGGAGTTTTAAAGGTGTTTGGGAAGGGAGCGTCTTGGAAGGGAAAGTTCATCTCGTCCGGCTGAGTTCCTCGGGTGAGGGAACTGTCCTGGCTGATTAGCATCTGATTGAAGCTCAGAAAGGGCCATCTAAAAAGGTCCTCTGTTCACACTCTAGCTGGTCATTAAACAGTCGGAGGTGATATTTGACTTCATCTCGGCCGGAGGGACAGGCTCGATCGCACCCTTCGCCAGCAGGGTGGCAACCTCCGCACGCATGACGGGGGCGTTGGCCCCGACCATGGTATGGCGGACTCCCCTGAAGCGGGGAGGAGCCTGCGCGAACTGAATCGCGTAGCCAAGTCTGATAGTCTTCGCGACCCAGCGGGACAGTCCCGGAAGCTGAAGCCAGGCTCCCAGGAACTGCACCAGCGGGGTCATTCGGACCACAGACATACCCAGGGTGGGGCAGCGAGGCAGCGTTACCGGCCCAGACATGGGAGGCTGTTGGGTGTCCCGGTGTGGGGGCACGGTTAACGGCTGCGTCCTAACAGAGGAGACCAGGGAAGGACGTGCGTTCCACTGGGGTCTGCTCTGAGAGGAGGCTGGCGACAGAGAGGGATGCGAGTGGCGGGACCCGGGGGTGGCCCTGCTGCCATCTCCTGGAAAGAACTGCCCATCCCTGAGCTGTCCGAGTCAGGAGCGCGGCTTGGCCTGGCGTTTTTTCCCGGGTGGAGGCTGCTGCATGGGTGGCGCATAGGTAGAGGGAACCGCGGGAGGGCGTCCTCGGCGGCGAGCAGACTGAGGCACCTGTGCCGGCGGTGGGGTGGAGGCAGCAGCTAACCGCCAGGGCAGGATATGTTTTATAGCCTCAGTCTGCTTCTGAGCGGCTGAGAACTGTTGGGCGAAGCTCTCAACCGTTCCGCCGAATAGCCCCTCCTGGGATATGGGTGCGTCGAGGAAACGGGTTCGCTCGCCGTCACGCATATCGGCCAGGTTGAGCCATAGGTGTCTCTCCTGGACCAAGGCAGTGGACATCACCTGACCCAGGGAGCGCACGGTCACCTTCGTCGCCCGGAGAGCGAGGTCGGTGGCGGCACGCAACTCATTGCTGAGGCCTGGGTCAACTTGGCCCTCGTGCATGTCGCACAGCAACTGGGCTTGGTAAGCCTGGAGGGTTGCCATTGCATGCAGCGAAGCGGCGGCCTGCCCCGCAGCTCTATAGGTCTTCACCACCAGAGATGACGAAAACCTACAGGCCTTGGAGGGGTGCTTTGGGTCACCGCGCCAGGTCGAAGCAATCTGAGGACACAGTTGCATCGCACCCCTTTAGCCACGGCTCCATCAAGAGCGGAGAAGGCGGAGGAGGTCACCAAACGGTCACGGGAAGACAACGGTTCTTCCAGGACCGCGCAACCTCCTCATGCACCTCGGGAAAGAAAGGTATTGGAGGGGTGGCCGGACGGGTGTTTGAACGCGCCGCCCCCAAAAACCAATCATCCAACCACGAGCGCTCAGGTCGTTCCACTCCAGTGGAGGGTTCCACTCCAACCCAAGCGTCGTGGCTGCCCGAGACAGCATGGCTGTCAACTCTGGGTCCGACTCGGGCAATGCTGGCACACCCGAAGGCGGCAGCACAGCCAAATCATCATCCTCATATGACTCCAGCCCACCTTGTGATGCGGCGATTGACATCTGCTCGTCCTCCGCAGCGCCAAACGCGACAATCGGAACAGCAGGAGCCGGCCCCAATGTACACGCCTGCACTCTCGGCGGGTTCGGTACATTAGAGGGGGGTGTGGGCCGAGGCATGAGCGTCTGAGCTTTATTCCACACCGTCACCCTCAGGTCACCCTGGCCACCAGCCAAAGTGCCGCCTCCGGTGGAGACCGCAGATTGGTGTGTGCCAGAGGGGACTCTCGCTCCGGCATCAGCACGGAGGTCACGGAGTTTCGACCGTAACACCGAGATGATCATGTTCCCGCAGTGGGAACATGAATCATCCACGAGCGCTGCCTGAGCGTGCTGAAAGTCCAAACACGTCACACAGCGCTCGTGCCCATCAGAGGGCGAGAGAAATCGACTGCACACCCAGAAGTGCACGGGCGAGACATCCTGAAAAGAACGTGCCACATACAAGCTCTTTTGTGAGAGGAAACATTGCAGTCGATGCTGAAGCGCCCAGGGAACACACACCAGCTGGATGCAGACCACTGCACAGATCAGCAGGCAGGAAGTATGCGATCACTGGAACGCGCGTCACACCAACACCGACTGGAAAGCTGCTCGTCTCGAAGAAGCTGACAGAGTCTCAGAAGGCTGTAAGGAGTGAAGAGGTAGATACTCTTGGCTCCGAAGCAGAAACGTAATGCGATATTGCCACGTACTTCCTATCTATACCCATGCTGTGGGGCGGAGTTATGTATGCAAATTCCGCATGCCCATGGCATTGGCACTGCCATTGGGCGTTTTCTAAGACCTTGAAGATGATAGGCTTCTAAGCGAAACACCCATTCTTTAGTCACTAATGTTACGTCGTAGTGACTGAATGAAAGGGAACGACAGTTATTTGAGTCTCTTTGGCACTGATAAGAAAAAAAGAGAGCCGATCGCGCCGGCGCAACCGCTGACTCGAGAGGGTTAAATATCAAATGCATTTGCGCCAATAATAGACTGCGCCATTGACTACATGAAACCAGGTCTAAAGTCATGGCGCAATATTTGTTGTTATTTAAAAAGAGAGTTAGTAATATGTGCCAGCATCTAGCTAGTGGCCGTGTATAGGACAACCTTAGCATCTAATCAAATTGTGAAGGTTGTGATGTAATCGTAAAACTATACATTCTGACATGCTCTGTTTGAGAGTGAAGCATGGCACTGTATTCATTTACATACAAGCAACTCACAATCCTGTTTCCAGTGTTTCAGAGCAAATCAGTTCACAGTAAATCAGGTCTCAAACTCAAATCCTGGAGGGTCAATGACCTGCAGAGTTTAGATCCAACCAGCTCCAAAATACCTGCCTGGAAGTTTATAGTAATCCTGATGACTTTGGCTATGTTAAGACTGTCAGTCCAAATCAGATTTTTTTGTGCATATCCAATTGAAATCCAATCAGATTAAGCAAGTGTGAATGGCAAAAATTCACATGAAATCTGATTTTTACAAATCCGTTTTGAGTTACATTCATATGTAGTTATAACTCCTATTTCTGGAAATTTGTTTCAGTCTGACTGCTCTGATCGGATTTTGCATGGTTTATGTGACTCTCTCGCGCTATGTAAACGTCAGAAGTTGTTATAGGACCCCTCCCCGGGGCCAATATGTTTGCTTCTCGGCCGTAGTGAGGGCCGGAGAAGCCGGAGGTAAGATCTGATGAACCTGACCCAACCCAACATTTTCAAAACTTCATACCCACTCTTTTTTTTTAACTAGGATACAGTACTACAACCTACAACACTGCATACTTTGCCAATCCTGACGATCGCAACATTTCAATACAGATTTTTTTCATCACTCACACGCACAGACATGCCTATTTCATGCACACACACGCACCACCTCCGCCCCCATTGTAATCTGTCCCCTGTATCATAAGGCTTATCAAATACTGTCTCTATATGTTTCATGATGTTTGCAAACTCAAGCTCTGTTTATAATTTCAATAATCTCAAATAGTCTTTGTATACTGTACGTTTCATGTCTTCTACACTGTACGTTTCATGTCTTTTTCTTTTGTAATGTTTGTGTGTTTTTGTTGATATTTGGAAAAACGTAATAAAAAAATAAATAAAAAAAAAGTTGTTATAGGAAACCAGCTGAAAGTCGCTACAGAAACAAGGTTGTGTTTTTGCAAAGTTGCAATACACAATGTTGACAGTCAATAAATGAACAATCGGATTTGGACTGACAGTGTGAACATAGCCTTTGATTAGCTGGATCAGTTTTAATTAGGCTGGAGCTAAACTCTGCAGGGCAGGGCAGTGGCCCTCCAGGAGCTGAGTTTGAGTGAACTGCAGTAAATGCCACACATGAACTCCTGCAAGTGAGTTGAAAATTGTTTATAAATTTTCTCAACAATTAAGAAGCATTATGGTGTGTCACTGGTGTTTTATTGTCATTAGCTCCCTGAGGTTCCCTTTCAGTCGGTCACGTTCGACGTATGTCGGAACTGACCGACGAATTGGGATCTGATCTCAGAGACCAATCTACTTCGAGTGTATTAAAAACGAGCCAATGGAGATTGGCATGCGATCCACGCATTCCACGCACCGCCCCGCAGCGCGGGTATAAATAAGGAAGTGGAATGCTTGATCATTGCCTTTTTTTTCGGAGCCGAACAGCGTCATTGCTGTGTCTACGAAGAGTGTTATTCGAGTCTAGTGAGAAGGATTGCTGTTCCAGTGCGGGTGTGACGGCGCTTTTCAGCGGGTGGCCGCTTCAGAGGAGATAAAGAGCTGGTTTTGTTGGTTGGCTGGGCGTTTCCATTTCTGAGTGCTCACGCAGGCTTGCACTATCTGAACTGCGTGAGCCGCGGTCATCTCCCTGAGTGCTTCAGCACTGAAAGAGCGGTTTTCCTTTTCTAAAAGAGCAACACGGTTTGACCCTGCGTCTTTTTCAAGATGTCATTCAAACCGTGAGTTTCTGGATGCGGTTGTTTCCTGTCCTCATTTGACGGCCACGATCTCTCTCACATATAAACATATGTGATTGCGTTCGTGGGTGATCCATGCTCTCTCAGGAGAGCATGGTCACGTCGGCGCGTTGTTCGTCTCACCTTTCTCGTAAGGGCTCGAGCGTTCAGCGCGCCGTGTGCCGTCGAGCGGCGGCTGACAGCGGGAGTTGCCACGGCAACCCAGCGCGTCACTCGGCACTCTCTAGATGCGCGGTCCAGACTATGAAACCTCAAATGGGGTTGAGTCCCTTTCCTTATTCCCTGATCTAGTTTCTTTTCTGGTGCATCAGAAAAGGACTACTTAAGCTAATAAACTTTGGTGGACCTGAGGATTACAGTGGGGCATCCCCGCCGGGTACATCTCTTCGGGCGCCAACTCCTCTATCGCATCATGAGCATGCCGAGACTTTGTTCGTGGGTGGTTCATGTTCTCTCATGAGAACATGACCACGTCTGTGCGGTGTTCGTCTTGCCTTTTCATAGGGCTTGAGCGTTCAGCGCACCGTGTGCCGTCGAGTTTGACGGCCACGTTCACTGTTTCACATGCCTGCTGGTAGCTTACAGATGGGATTGCTGGTCCTTTTAAAACAAGGAGACCTAATGTTTCATTTGTGGCTCTGGCAGAGGACAGATGTCAATTGCTGCATCGGAGAGAGGGCTGTTATGCACTGGAAATGATGATGCTGAGATTCCCACTATAATGGTGTGTGCTCTTGCTGAATCAGATTCAGAGTTGACAGCCATGCTTTCCCGGGTGGCTGAGGCGTAGTGCAACGCTTAAATCGCCTTGCCTACCCCCGTGCCTTTTTTCCCGGATGGGCATTGGAAAAATTAGCAGTATGGAACTATTTGGTGTCAAAACATTGAACACCAAAAGGGCCAAAATCTGTATAAATTTTTCCCTCTCTCACTACCCTCTGTCCTGCATGTACGAGGGTAGTCCTGACCCAGGGGTTATGCAGGAACTGCATGCGGTGGTGGACTTCGCTCTCTGGGCGACGGAAGTCACTGCACGCTCCCTGGGTCAGGCGATGTCCACACTAGTGGTCGAGGAACCTGGGGCTAAACCTGGCAGATATGCGTGAGTCCGACTAAGTTCGGTTCCTTAACGCCCCTGTCTGTCAGGCTGGCCTCTTCGGCGACGCCGTCGAGTACTTTGCCCAGCAGTTCTCGATGGCCTAGAAGCAGACAGAGGTGGTTTAAAAAAAAAAAAATCCTAATTCGCAGCACCTCTGCCTGCTTGTCGCCGAGGGCGCCCCCCCTGCGTCCTCCTCCGCCCCTGCGAAACCCAGGCAGCAGCCTCCATCTGGGAAGCAGGGTGCCGGACGTAAGGGAGGCGCCCAACCCACTCAGGGCTTGCTAGTCTACAAGCAAGCGTAAGGGCAAGCGGCCCTGAGATGGGCAGCCCAGGGAGAACAGGAGCTGCTCCGAGGGAGTTGGTGTCCGCACCCCTCCCTCACCCCCCCAGAGGAGGACCGGGGGCCCTGACTGGTGTCAATACTCTGCCGCTGGCTCTCCGGAGTCCAGCGGTACCCACATTTTCAGAGCAGTTTCCTCTCTCCCTGGGCCCCAAGAGGGCCAGGTTGGCAGTGTGCGACGCCCCCGGGCCTTGTCACTTCTTTCCTCCCCTCCCTTCGCCAGGGGGCAGCAGTGTGGGCACCGAGAACGCCCCCGGGCCTTCTCACCCACACTCTGCCCCACCCTGGAATACTCAGACAACACTCCGGGCCGCCTCCGGGCCTCCCGAGTCGGGTCTGTCTATTCCACCTCGCTGCCCCACCCCGGGTACGTCTGTGGTGCCGTTGGTCCCGCTTGTGCGGTCTTCTGGGCTTCGGCCCCCAGGCCGTCTCGCTGGCTCATCCGTACCATCAGACTCGGCTACGCGATTCAGTTCGCTCACCGGCCTCACAAGTACAAGGGCATCCTCTTCACCTCCGTGCGAAGCAGCGATGCTCAGGTCTTGCGGTCAGAGATCGATGTCCTACTGGCGAAGGACGCGGCCGAGCCGGTTCCTCCAGCCGATATGAAGGCGGGGTTCTACAGCCCCTACTTCATTGTACCCAAGAAAGGGGGTGGGTTACGGCCAATCTTGGACCTGCGTATCCTGAATCGGGCCCTGCACAAGCTCCCGTTCCGGATGCTAACGCAGAAACGCATCTTCGAATGCATCCGTCCCCAAGATTGGTTCGCAGCGATCGACCTGAAGGATGCATACTTTCATGTCTATCCTTCCTCGACACAGACCGTTCCTACGTTTTGCGTTCGAGGGGAAGGCATATCAGTACAAAGTCCTGCCCTTCGGGCTGTCCCTGTCGCCTCGTGTCTTCACGAAAGTCGCAGAGGCAGCCATTGTTCCGCTCAGAGAACGCGGCGTTCGCATCCTCAACTATCTCGACGACTGGCTTATACTCGCCCAGTCTCGGGAGCAGTTGTGCGAACACAGGGACATGGTGCTCAGTCACCTCAGCCTGTTGGGCCTTCGGGTCAACCGAGAGAAGAGCAAACTCTGTCCCACGCAGAGGATCTCTTATCTCGGTATGGAGCTGGATTCGGTCAGCCAGACTGCGCGCCTCACGGAAGAGCGGGTCCGGTCGGTGTTGAACTGCTTGAATTCGTTCAAGAGCAGGACAGCGGTCCCACTGAAATTTTTTCAGAGGCTCCTGGGGCATATGGCATCTGCAGCCGCGGTAACGCCGCTCGGATTGCTTCATATGAGACCGCTTCAACACTGGCTCCATGGCCGAGTCCCGAGGTGGGCGTGGCAGAGCGGCCAGTACCGGGTCCCAGTGACTCCTTACTGCCGCCAAACTTTCAGCCCATGGTCCGACGCTTCATTTCTCCGGGCCGGGGTGCCCTTAGAACAAGTGTCCAGGCATGCTGTGCTCTTCACGGATGCCTCCTCCACGGGCTGGGGGGCCACGTACAACGGGCATGCAGTTTCAGGTCTGTGGACGGGACCTCAATTGCATTGGCATATCAATTGCCTCGAGTTGTTAGCGGTACACTTGTCACTGCGCCGCCTCAAGGGGCCGCTACGTGGCAAGCATGTACTGGTCCGTACGGACAGCACTGCGGCCGTTGCGTACATCAACCGTCAGGGTGGTCTACGCTCCCGTTGCATGTTCCAACTCGCCCGCCACCTCCTCCTTTGGAGTCAGAAGCATCTGAGGTCGCTTCGTGCCATTCACATCCCAGGTGCTCTGAACCAGACAGCCGACGAGCTCTCTCGCCAGTCGACACCTCCGGGGGAGTGGCGACTCCATCCCCAGGCGGTCCAGCTGATATGGGACCTCTTCGGAGCCGCACAGGTAGACCTGTTTGCCTCTCCGGACTCGACCCATTGCCAGTGGTACTATTCCCTGACCGGGGGCACCCTCGGCACGGATGCACTGGCGCACAGCTGGCCCCGGGACCTGCGCAAATATGCGTTTCCCCCAGTGAGCCTTCTTGCACAGACCCTGTGCAAGGTCAGGGAGGACGAGGAGCAGGTCTTGTTAGTTGCGCCCTACTGGCCCAACCGGACCTGGTTCCCAGAACTAACTCTCCTCGCGACAGCCCCTCCTTGGCCGATCCCCCTGAGGAGGGAGCTTCTTTCTCAGGGACGGGGCACTCTATGGCACCCGCGTCCAGACCTCTGGAAACTCCATGTCTGGTCCCTGGATGGGACGCGGAGGTTCTAGGTGGTCTACCACAGGCAGTGGTGGACACCATCTCTTCTGCTAGAGCCCCCTCTACGAGGCGCCTCTACGCTTTGAAGTGGAACCTGTTCGTTGAATGGTGCTCTTCCCACCGGGAAGACCCCCGAAGGTGTTCGGTTAGTGTCGTGCTTTCTTTCCTGCAAGATGGGCTGGAGCGAAGGCTGTCTCCCTCCACCCTCAAAGTGTACGTCGCAGCAATAGCGGCGTATCACGACGCAGTCGAAGGTAAGTCCGTAGGAAAGCACGACTTAATCGTCAGGTTCCTCAGAGGTGCGAGGAGCCTAAATCCTCCTTGTCCAAACTCGTTACCCTCTTGGGACTTAGCTCTAGTTCTCAGAGCACTTCAGAGCCCTCCCTTTGAGCCTTTGCAGTCTGTGGAGCTTAAAATCCTGTCAATGAAGACAGTGCTTCTGACGGCATTGGCCTCCATCAAGAGGGTAGGGGACCTGCATGCACTTTCGGTCAACGAATCGTGCCTAGAATTCGGGCCGGCCAACTCTCACGTTGTCCTGAGACCCCGGCCTGGATACGTGCCCAAGGTTCCTACCACTCCCTTCCGGGACCAGGTAGTGAACCTGCAAGCGCTGCCCTCGGAGGAGGCAGACCCAGCCCAGGCTTTGTTATGTCCCGTCCGCGCTCTCCGCGCTTACGTCGACCGGACTCAAAGCTTTTGGACCTCAGAGCAACTCTTTGTCTGTTACTGAGGCCAGCAGAAGGGAAAGGCTGTCTCCAAGCTGAGGTTGGCCCACTGGATAGTGGATGCTATCGTCTTGGCTTACCAGTCCCAAGGCGTGCCTTGCCCGTTCGGGTTGCGAGCACACTCAACAAGGAGTGTTGCTTCTTCCTGGGCGCTGGCTCAAGGCGCCTCGCTGACAGATATTTGTAGAGCTGCGGGCTGGGCGACACCTAACACGTTCGCTAGATTCTATAGCCTCCGTGTAGAGCCGGTATCTTCCCGCATCCTCGCCCCCAGTGGCCAGTAGCGTTAAGTGCCCGTTCTAAGTGTCGGCTTGCAACGCCACTCCCGCCCTCTGGGCCGGATACGTGCGTCTATTTTTCTCCAGTTGTGTTCCCCGGAAACGGCTAAACCTGTCGAGCTCCTCCGTCACCCCTGCGGTGCCAGGCGTTGCGGCCGTCTGACGCCAGGCCTGCACCCGTATGCTTGTGAAACGTGTGTGTAGGCTGGGTTCCATATGTAGCGGTCCCCTCACGGCTACCCCATATGTGTATTCTTCCACGGTACCAGCTACCCTACTCGGCTAGCCCCGTGTCTTTCCCTTGACAGAGCCCGCTCTGTCGTCTCTGGGCGTGTTCTTTCCCCCCTGGGACCAGGCTGGAACCACCCCAGAGACTGCCATATGTTGCACTACCCTGCCAGGTTAGTCCTTATGTGTATTCTGCCACCTAGCCTTCTACTGAAGGACGTGGCTCCGCAGCGTACCATCTCCCGAGACGGGCACGCTTTCCCAGCGTTATCCAATAGTCACACTGAGTGGGTCTTGCAGAAACAGCAGTGACTGACCTCCCTGCTTGGAGCCCTGACTTCCGTACCATCTAAGACGGTCCAGTGCGCTCAAGCAGGACGCTGGAAGGGCCAGCGCCCTGGCGTTTTGGTAGGGATCCCAATTCGTCGGTCAGTTCCGACGTACGTCGAACGTGACCGACTGAAAGGGAACGTCTCGGTTACGTATGTAACCCTCGTTCCCTGAAGGAGGGAACGGAGACGTACGTCCCGTCGCCAGGTGCTGTGCTTCCGCTAGGGGGCCGAGTCTCTGAGATCAGATCCCAATTCGTCGGTCAGTTCCGACGTACGTCTCCGTTCCCTCCTTCAGGGAACGAGGGTTACATACGTAACCGAGACGTTTTCTGCTTGAATAAAATCTTTAGTTAATTTAGATTTAAGTTATTTAATAAAGTATTTAAAAATATTCAAGGGAAATTAAGTGAAAAAATGAATCACTTGAAATTAGAGCCAGTTATTTATAGGGCCCTATTATGCCCCTTTTTAGACAGGATGCATTAACTTAAATGGCATACTGGCTTTAAATTTTAAAATAAATAAATACTATGAAAAATGACAAAATAATTCATCAGAATACTTACCAAAAGTTGCCCCTGCTCAGCCTCTTTGTCTCTGCAAGATTCGGTGATTCAGATTTCACTTTGCACAACTTCTAGAAGACTTACAACTGTCAGACAGGTTGCTCACACACATCTATGTCTTCAAGCTCAGTCTGAGGCTGCGCAGTATGCTCAGCCGTCAGGAAGTGAGTGCTTCTAATTGACTTAACTTTTCTGCATTGAAGTCTATGGGGTCGCTGTGTCCATTTCTTTTACTGTCTAGGGTGAACACAAGTGAACACAAATGAAAACTGAAACAAGATACATCTGTTTGGTTTGATGATCATCTCTATCGCAGACACGCTCATGTGACATTGCAGTTCTTCATCATGATCTGCATGCATTTTAAAGCCTTATCACTCTCAACTTGAGCATACACACCCGACGCGTGTGCACAGAGAGCTGGATGTCGGCGCATCCGTGAGCAGGCTAAACTAGTTCTCTTTCATGTGTTATTGCGATTAAACTGTCTAATGCACACAAGGTTATGTTAGAAACACACAAAGTTCACATGAAAAAAGTTGGTTATGAACAGAAATCCTGTGTGTATATTAGATCTGTGTAACTTTACTAAAGTGAAAGCAGTTTAAAATACAGTACCTACAGCTTTATGCGCTGTTAATATGAATCAAACAGAAGAAAAACAGAAAATCACTCAGGCTCTTGACTGAATTAAATTTAGTTAAGCTTTATTACGAACACATTTCTTACTTAAATGCTGCTGTTAATGCTCTGGCGAGGAGATAAACATGGCGGACTGTGTACTGCTCTCTGAGGGCGGGGTCTTTGCTAATACGGCAGTGTCCATCAACACTCGTGGGCGGGACCTGTGAAATATGACACCATATTCCCAGGAATCTGCAAACGGCTTGTTCTGAGACACTGCTTATGATTTATGGGGATTCAAAAAAAAGGAGTGGGTGGATTTTTACCATTATAGGGTGGTTGTGTACACACACACTGCCAATGCACATTTATGTTCAAACACCATGTAAAAGTGATTAATAGGCATAATAGGTGCCCTTTAAGTTTTTTAAACAGTTGAAAATAAATAATACCTAATGAAAGGCTGCGATGGGTATAAATGTTTAAATAACAATTTCTATAATACAAAGAAGTATAAATCTGTCTGATAACTTAACAACATTTAGAGAAGTAAATTAATACTTTTACTATGGTAAAAGCTTAAAGTTTACTCTGCACACTTTTGTTACATTTGTGACTGTGCAGGTCAGTGTGTTAGTAACGTCTGATTGCCAAACTAATGTCATGTGTAGGTATGTCATGTAGATATACGATATGCCGAGATTTTTCAACTCATTTTGGCCGATGCCGATACATTTTTTCCCCCCTTTGTTTGGAAACAACATAATTTTGAGCAAAACCTTTTTTTTCATTCTGGTTTCAGATTTCTGAGGTCTCCTTACTAAAAGGATACTTGTTAAAGATAAATTAATGTTAACCCCTTTCCTGTCACCCCCCATTTTGGCAAGTGGGGCATTTTGACACCCAAAATAAAAAGGCTGCTGGTCGCAAGTCATTCTGAATAGACACATAACCCACATATATTTAGAAAGCCAACACTTGAGAGTTTAGAGCCGAAGACTCAGAATTACTCAGACTGTTATTAATATAGAGATATATAGGCTCAATTAGGAATATATTTTAAGTGCATAAAAATATTATGTGAATGTAGTCTAACAACTTATAACCACAACTAAATTGAAGCCACAAGTATGGTTATGCTTCATTTAAAATCTGATGATGATATCTCTGCAAATTATATTGTAAGACCTTGTCAGGGGATTTTTTAGAGAAGGCTAAGATAATGTTAATCGAATATGTCATTAATAAACACTCATTTGCAGTCTTTTGTATAATGTCTGGCGAGGAGAACAGCTCAATTCATGCTCTAATGTTCTCACCTAAGGATCGTTTTACACCTCAGACTTAATCTTCATTATTCTTTTAGCGTTATTCTTTTGTTTGTATTCAGCCATTATAGCCTTTATTCTGGCATGATGGCTTTCCCATTAACATCACTTTACAGTAATCAACAAGTTATCTATAGTATTAAAAAAAAAAAAAAAAAAAAAAAAAGCATATCCTTGGAACCTTATGTGAATTATTGTCACAAAATAGATTGTGAAATAGATATAGCTCCTGGCACAACAGGTGCATTAGAGCTACAGTTAGCATCACGCTATAACACAATTTAAAATATTAAAATTACACTTTCACTCAAAACTCACTTTTAACAAACATTGAGTGTTTGAATTATCTTCCTGTCACAATCTAATGGGGATTTAATTCATATGATGATGTTAAAACGTGTTATATTTAGCATTTTATATGGAGCTCATTGCTACACTTGCTTAGCATTTATAATGTAAACATCCATTGATATAAAAATAGCCGAAATCACCTGAAAATCCAACACAAACCTTATGCCACAGTTACCGTGTGTTTATTAGCTTAATTCATTTGTAGAAATGTAGAATTGGTTAATTATATTATTATTACTATTAAATATATTGTTCATTGCAGATTTTGCACACCTGACATAAATTACTAAATTATTGTCACTGCAACCCAGTTTTATCATAAACAGTGGTCAAATATCAAAGCTGGAGTCTTTAAACTTTGTAATGATACTCAGTTTGTCCAGATGAAGTAAGTGTGTGATGTTTTAACATGCAGTGAATATTGATCAACAGTAAACTGGGGTCATCGGCGATAGCTAACTGCAAAGGGGTTAATAAAGTTATTTTTATAATAATAGTATATTAAAAGCTCTGAAAATAACATTAAAGTCAGTAATTTTTCACCCCAGACAGATGCAATTTATTCAGAAAAAGAAGTAACTTCAAGTTATTTGTGTATTATACTTTTAATTTTATTACTATAACAACAGCGCCCCCACTAAATATATATAACATTCTATCGGGCGGTCCTGGAGCTGTGGAGGTTGCTGTGGAGAGTGGGGAGCCACTGTTGACGATCACGTCCACTGTACGCGCATTCACAAATTCAAGGCAGCACTTAAAAACTGTCAATATAAATCACCATACATGCAATGCATTTGCTTGTTGACATACAAGTTCACTTCAAGAATGCCCACACTACTGACATGATCTTATCGCTATAGTACTCCTTGCACACGTGAGTTATTCATATCAACATCTGCAAAGCATATCGGCATATTTTTTTTCATATCGGATGTCATACAAATAATATTGTGCATCCCTAGTGTACTGTGTACTAATGTGTACTGTTGATGTGTGTCTATGTAGATTATCTGGCTGTATGGTGACAGGGGAAGGCTGTGGTTATGTGTCTTCAGCTCTGAGTTCAAACCCCTCACACCTGAGAGAGCTGGATCTGAGCTACAATCATCCAGGAGATTCAGGACTCAGACTGCTCACTGATAAACTCAATCATCAAAACTACACACTGGATAAACTCAAGTATGTTGAGCAGGAGGAGTTTTGATTAAACTCCAAAAACAGCATTACAATCTTATTATAAAATGTAATAGTGTTATCACATTTTATTTATTATTTTGTTTATTATTTTATTAAAAACTGTTGTAACACCTTTATTTGTCTGCAGATAATTTAATAAAAAAATAAAAAATAATTATGAATTATTTATTTTGTATAGTTATGTTTAATGGGTGACACTATGTGCAGTGAATCTCCAGGGCCCGTATTCATAAAGAATCTTAATGCAAAGAGTAGCTCCTAGTGACAAAATTCTAAGAAAATTCTTAGAAATGTGGGCGTTTACTCTTAAAATCAACTAAAAAATCCTAGTAAAGAAAAAAGTAATTCAGAAAGGATCTTAACCCTTAAAAGAGGTCTTAAGATCAAATTTGTTAGGAGCACGGACGAGGACTTTTAAGAGTCTTAAGAGTTTCTTTAGCAGCGGAGAAAATGGCAGAAAGATGAAGAGGGAGAAGAAATGTGTTGCAGACAATGAATGACAGTGACTTATTAAGACGCTATAGATTAGATCGTGCAGGGATCATGTTTGTTGCATTAAATCCAACTTTCAAACCACCAATTAAATAGACATGCCAGCAATCAGTGTAATTGTAAAGAGTGGAACAATGTTTATAATTCTAAGCCAATCAAATACCATAGGAAATTAACAGCATGGTAAATAATAAAAGGATTTATATTCAATTCAAATTTTTTTGTATAGTGCTTTTCACGATACATATCGTTTGTATACAATATATATAATGTGTGTGTGTGAGTGAGAGAACGGTAAAATAGGACAATTTGCACTTGTAATTTCAAAGTGAAGGCTTAGAATAGACTCTATACTTAAAAGCGCTCCTTTTTGGACAACCAACCAATCACAGTCTTCAAAAGACTGTGTCATACGTAGCAACGGGGTCAGCCCCGCTAAGATAAAAGTTTTTGTATTTTCCTTGCTCAGAGTTGCTCTCAGATCGGTCCCGAATAGCTCTTAAGCTAAGACTCCTACGTAAAAGGTTTTAAGCTAAATTAGGAGGTTTCTGAGAGGACTCTTAGAATCTTTATGAATACGGGCCCTGGTGCTCTCATGAGAACCAGACTGAGAAACGCAGGGCCGGCCCGTGGCATAGGCGGAATAGGCAAACGCTAGGGGCGCCACTCATCCATAGGGGCGCCAAAACTTATTACTGATACTATTTTATTAATATTAATTTGAAATATTACCAAATAAAGCGCAAAAAAACTTAACTAAGTCCCCCGCATCTTCCCGGTCCGCCTCATCAATCTCCCCCCGCCGAGCTACTTGAAGTGCGTCAGCAATATAACGCGCGATCAGTTTAATGTTGGGAATGTGTTGTGTTGTGTCGCGTCGCCTCTCGCCGCATCTAATGTAGACAGGATTGCTTTCATTTTTTAGGGTGCTTGGCCGCTCGCTCCAGGTGTAGACCCGGTGAAAGTTGCCTGATAATTTATGACGGATTGCCGAATTGTAGTGTCTTAAAAAAACAGAAGCCTTCTGATGCTGGCAAGATAAGGGAAACACTGCAAAAATGCTCTTCTTATTTAGTATTTTTGTCTTGTTTCTAGTCTAAATATCTAAAAATTCTTAAACCAAGATGCATTTACTAGATAAGTAAAATAATATGTTTTCTTAAGTGAGTTTATGCTTAAAACAAGCTAAATTATCTGCCAATGGGGTGAGAAAAATAATCTTGTTTCTGATTGAAATCTTGTTTCTTGTTTCTGTCCCAAACTGAAATAATAGGCCTATAATTTTTCTCACCCCATTTGGCAGATAATTGTGCTAGTTTTAAGCTAAAACTCACTTCATTTTTATTTTTTCCCCCAGAAAACAAGGAAAAATTATCTAATGTAATTTTACTAGTAAATACATCTTGATTTAAGAATTTTTTGATGTTTGGACTGGACACAAGAAAAATTATTAAATAAGAAGAGCATTTTTTGCAGTGTAAAGACAGGTAAAGTGATGTAATGAATGAACAGTTTATTTAATTGCATAGTAAAATACTAATGTACGCTAATTAATTCCAGTTTTAACTTAAACCATATGCAGGCAGCAGTTCTGGGTTCTCCAGTGGCCACAGACAGTGTATTTTGTAAAAATAAATAAATAAATCATATCTGTTTTTTTTAAACGCATGTTATCACTTTTTTAATAGCCTAATGTTTTTACTCTACAGTTGTGCAGTTTTAAGGGGACATATGGACATTTTAAAATGTATTTGCCGAAATTAGTAATGATATTTATATACAGGTTTATTTAAAATAGCTACATTTTATGTAAATTTCACATTAAATATCTAAATTTCTCCAAAGTTTAATTCATGGTGAAAACATGAATGTGCATATTAGTGGAAGATTGCTGCCATCTACTGGAAAACAAACACTTTTGCTAGTTCTCAATAGTTTGTGCATGAATGCTAGATGCAATTACTTGTTAATTGTGTTTAGGCTGTAATGTGGCATAGGTGCTATTTTTGTATAGTTTAACTATCATCAGCCTTTAAAAAATAAAATAAAAATAATAATATCATGAACATAATGACGGGGTAGAATGGACTGGACATCATATAAAACAACAACAATAAAAAGTAAAAAACATCAATGCATTAAAAAAATGAAACAGTACCAGTGTTTCCACAATTTAGACTGAAAACATGTAGTGCTAAACCTTGATACAAGGGGCACCAAGTAAAATCTTGCCTAGGGCAGCAAATTGGTCAGGGCCGGCCCTGGAGAAACGTGGTTATAACACAACGATCAGTCCAGTCATTTCTGTAGCAGTGTTAATTTTGACAGCATATTTTGATTTAGTTTTAGTCATAGACTTTTGACTAAAATGCCATTTAGTTTTAGTCATATTTTAGTCACCTGAATTGTTTTTAGTTTTAGTCTATTTTTAGTTGACTAAATATCATACTATTTTAGTCAACTAAATCTACAGTAGATTTAGTCTCCTAAAATCTAATGAGTTTAGTTTAATTGTAATACATTAAGCATTTGAGTATTACATAACTGACTGTCACTTGAACTGACATTTTGACATCATTTTGTTTTTGACATTAAAAATACACGAAAGAGCTCAATTCACTTTTTTGTTCGTTTTTAAAAACATCTATATAGTTTTTATAACTTTGTATTTCTGTTTTAGTTAGTATATCATGTTAAGCTAAAGCTTCAAATAAGTTTGTTTATTTATTTTTTAAATTTCAGTTAACATTTATTTAATTTCAAGTAATGAAGAATTTTTTTAATGGTTTTAGTTAACTATTATAACCAGGGCTTAAAAACGGAAAAAAATATCAATCGGTTCACTCCGAGCAGAATCGATATTATAGCGTTTCCGTTTTTGCGTTCCTCAATAAAAATTACTGTTCCGAAAACGGTTTGATTTAGCCTGGTTAAAACCAGACCATTCTCAGTAGCAACTGAGTTATGGTCTGGCAAAGCTTCATAGACAAATTTCCAAAGGGGCGTCACCAACGGGCGTCGCTCAAATGCCTCTGGGCGCAATTGGATAGACCTAAAACCAATCAGAGCGATGAGGGAGATGACGTAGGCAGAGCGACTGAGAAACAGCTGTCTATGGCCTGTGCTTGTGTTCTCAAATAGGATGTATAAAATGTAAACGAAAAGAGGCAGGGTGTTTTATACTTCGTTTTATTATAAATATATAAGATAATGAATGTAGGCCTAACTACGCGTTGCCTGAACCACATTTGTGTGGCTAATATGTTTAAGTTTTTTTATTTTTTTTATGAAATGAGGCAGTGGTGTTTTATGACATATTTTGTAAGCGAACTTCTGCCTTGCGTCCGTGACTTACCAAGTTTGACTCCGGAGAATGAACTCCCGAGGACGGTAATAGTTAATATTAAACATATTATAGCCACACAAATGTAGTGCAGGCAATGCATATTATCTTCAATGCATGTATATAACAAAACGAAATATTTAAAAAACCCGGCCTCTTTTCGTTTACATTAAAAAATAAAAACATGTAATATGTGTGCATAATAAAGGCTATGATTATCACTGTAATTAAATGAGATATGACATAAAACAAAACCCAGTCTCTTTTTGTTAAATGTTAGTTTAATGCGTGATTAATATCCATTTTAAAAGTATAAGTCAAAGGTATAAGAAGCTATACAATACATAAAGCAATTCAGTCAAAGAAAGTCAGCGCTATGAGACTACAACGGTAAAGTTTATTAGCTTACAAATATAAAGTTATGAAACTTCACTTTGCCCTCAGACAAAACGATCTGTCAGGGAACAAATTATAGATTAATGAGAGCAAAGATCAGCCGTTAGATCTACACAAGACGAATCATATCTTCACATCAGAGCCAGCGGCAGACGGCAGAAGGACTGGCTGAGGAAAGGCGCCTCTCGGTGGGGTTGAGCGATTGAGCGTCGCTGGTTCACTGGAGCTCACAACTCCCGAAAACGGCAGATCAAATTTTCAAAAAGGCGCTCTCTTTACAAATAAACCACATATTTGAGCTTTAAACAACTACATTCTCGCCTGAAAAGGACTTAAAACTATATTTTGTGAAACATTAACACTACCAGAGGGCTCTCGCTAAGACAAGCAAGCTGGTATATCAGACTTTTGCCGAATCCAGTCGATAAGACAGCAATAACATCTGTTTTAGATATGAAGGCTTCGAGTGTTGTTCTTTGCTCGGGTTTTAACGGAATGGAAAAGTTTAAATCGCTTAAAACAGCCGCGATAGCTGATAGTGATGTTCCACTGCAGCATCCATCTTTGTAGTGTACAGAATCTGCTTCACCGTCGCTGCGCTGTCGTCATCGTGTAAAGCCCGCCTCAACGTTTCTGATTGGTGCCTCGATTTCTAGGGCTTAGAAATGGGTTTGAATGGGCTCTTTGCAAGACTACTTGCAGAGCAAATCTAAATTTGCCGGAAGTTGTCTGGGTTTTCCCAGGCTAGGTTTGATTTGAAAAAATACCGGTTAATAACGTTATTTTAATTTAGCCTATACTTTAAACAAATATGTATAAATAGACTTATTTTCACTCAATAATAATATAACGCATGGTAATTAAACTTGGATATTTATTTCATAACATTTTTAAAACCACAACAGAAATACATGCATTAATTACAAAGCATAAACAGCGCACCTGTTTTGGAGCGTTAGACAATCGAAAGTGGCCTCTTATGCCTAATTCTTTTCAGAAGAGTGATAACATTCTTTGTAACGTTACATAACTTTTTTCAACACGACTTGTTTTAAAAAATTTATGAATAAAGAATAAATAAACTGGATAACCATTAATGCACCGTCAACTGCTAATTTCAAAGCAAACACTGCGCAACACGTCCTTGCATCACATAATCAAATTCAGTCAGCTAATAAAGCTTGATCATTTAATGCAATATAACATACCATTTAATACGAAGCATCAACCGTCTATAGAAAACATTGACCTGTCCTGTATTGGCTATCTGACAGACTATAGGAAAAATGTTTGATAGATGCTATAGCCTACTTGGATAGGCTTAAACGGAATCCATAAACTAGCCTAAATCAGTCTATTTGAGCTTAAAATCCGTACTGCTTATTTAAACGTTCGAAAAGAATGTCCTCCAATACCTGCACATTCATTGTAGACCTCAGCGGGGAAAGAAATGTACTTGAGGCATGAAAATGCGCGCTCTATACTGACTTACGTTACCGGTAGATTCATAGATGATGGTGCGCGGGCATTTCACTCACGCTTGATCCGTCAACGTCACATGCTGTACTACTCAATTTCTGATTGGTCACTGCCAAATAAAAATATTAAAGAGAACGATAAAATAACGTTATTAACTGGCCATTTCAAATTAACGTTTCTGTTCAGAACGATTCATATTGATTTTGATTTCGTTTTCGTTTTTGTTCCTCTTAAAATTTCGTTCGTTTCCGGTTTTCGTTTTCGTTCCTTGAACCGGTTCGGAGCCCTGATTATAACCCCTGATACTTAATTTAATATGTGTCAAATACTGGTCTTTCCTCCTGACTATGAATTAAATGGGAAAGAAATTAAATACAGTTTATTGTGTAAGCAAAAACTAATATATAATGCGTGACTTTTAATGATAAACCAGCTGGAAATACACTCTTATTTTGAAATCTCGCCTTACTATTGCAGTTGCAGGAGCTCATTCAAGTTCAGATGAGGAGATAAAATATGCATTGTTACAACCGTCTAAAACACATTACTATATAAACATCGTAAAGTAAACATTGTCATTATTCATCAGCATTAGTTCATAAACAATTTCCTGGCATAAATGTGTGTTATTCATTGATTGTGAGCCGCTCTGGAGCGCTGGATTGGGGATGCGTGAGCCGTGTTTTCCAGCGGTTAGATCAGTTCAGATCAAATGTGCGCATCTGTTACACAGGACATCAGTTCTGACTGGATCTCTTCCCTAATCGACCCTCCCTAACATTTTCGTCTCGTTTTTATTTGTTTTTGACGAAAATGACAGTTGATTTTCGTCATAGATTTTGTCATCCAACACTAGTTTTTATTTAGTTATCGTCTCGTTTTCGTCTGTGAAAAAAGGTTGTTGACGAAAATTATGCCGAAAATTATTCGTCAACGAAATTAACACTGTTCTGTAGATCAGATGGACACACTGAGAGGGAGGGGTGAAGGGTCACTGCCGTTACCACTGTGCCCTGAATAAACAACAACAAAATCATATTTATAAATCTTAATGGAGCAAGGGAATGTATTCATGAAAATACAAATTAAAATGTTTAAATTTAGCCCTTAAGATTTATATAAAATGTTTTATTAAGCTCTATTTTTACTTATTTAAAATTCTTAATACATAATATAAATAATATGTAAGGATTATACACCTTAATGTGTTAAAAATGTACTATTAAATTTTTTTTTTTTTTGCTTTGGTTGTTTTCAAAGGTGTATATTTTATGTGTATAAAAAAGTTGTATATTTTCAAACTAAAGCAAAACAGCAAAACAGATCATTAAAGGTGCACTGTTTTCTTTTTTTGTTGTTAGGTTGTTCTGGGTAGTTGCTAGGGTGTCCTGAGTAATAATAATTTGTTACATTTAGCACTTTTCTAGGCACTCAAAGCGCTTTACATAGAAGGGGGGAATCCCCTCAACCACCACCAATGTGCAGCATCCACCTGGATTATGCGACGGCAGCCATATTGCGCCAGTACGCCCACCACACACCACCTGATTGGTGGAGAGGAGACAGAGTGATGATACCAATCATATATATATATGGTGATGATTAGGAGGCCATGATGGACAGGGGCCAATGGGCAAATTTGGCCCATTTTGGATTTTTAATGACCACAGAGAGTCAGGACCTCGGTTTAATGTCTCATCCGAAGGACGGTGCTTGTTATAGTATAGTGTCGCCATCACTATACTGGGGCGTTAGGACCCACGGGGTGAGCATCCCCTGCTGGCCTCACTAACACCTCTACCAGCAGCAACCTAGTTTTTCCCAGTTGGTCTCCCATCCAGGTACTTACCAGTACAGTTGGTTACTAAGGTATTCTGGGTTGTTGCTAGGGCATTGCTAAGGTGTTCTGGGTGGTTGCTATGGTATTGCTAGACGGTTGCTATGGTATTCTGGGTGGTTGCTAGGCAGGTGGTATAGTTTCTGGGCGGTTGGTAGTTGGTTACTAAGGTATTCTGGGTGGTTTGCTAGGGGGTCCTGGGTGGTTGCTAGGGTGTTGAAAATGTGCTCTGGGTGGTTTCTAGGGCATTGCTAGGCAGTTGCTAGGGTATTCTGGATGGTTGCTAGGCAGTTGGTAGGGTGTTCTGAACAGTTTCTAGTTGATTACTAAGCTATTCTGGGTTGTTGCTAGGATGTTCTGGGTGATAACTAGGCAGTTGCTAAGGTATTCCGAGTGGTTTGTATGGTGTTGCTAGGCGGTTGCTAGGGTATTCGGTGTGGTTGCTAGGGCATTGCTAGGGTATTGTGGGTGGTTGCTTGGCAGTTGCTAGAGTGTTCTGGGCAGTTGCTAGTTGGTTACTAAGATATTCTGGGTAGTTGCTAGGGTGTTACTAAGGTGCTCTGGGTGGTTGTTAGGGCATTGCTAGGGAGTTGCTAGGGTATTCTGGGTGGTTGCTGGGGTGTTCTGGGCAGTTGCTAGGGTGTCCTGGGTGGTTGCTGATGTATTCTGGGTTGTTGCTAGGGTGTTCTGGGTGGTTACTAGGCGGTTGCTAAGGTATTTATGGTAGTTATGGTGTTGCTAGGTGATTAGGAGATGGTTACAGGTGGTTACTATGGAGTTCTTAGCACTTAGCTAATCACTATTAGCATATAACTAGTCACTGCTGGCATGTATAGCATGTTGGAAGTCCTGTATGTGTAGCAGTTTTACTCTGGTTGTGTTCACTTTGGTGGTTCTTAATGAAGACAGATGGAAGATGGAAGAGGTCTCAAGATGTTTTATTCACTGCAGAAATATACAGAGCACAATTAATTTTTGAATACAAGTCTCTCTTCACTCTG